>NW_010333293.1:0-2429 GCF_000700745.2 Antrostomus carolinensis | reverse complement strand
GGTGCAAAATCCAGCACTTGCCTTTGTTAAACGATTCATACAGTTGGTGATGGCCCAGCTCTCTAATTTATCTACATCTCTCTGCAGGGCCCCTCTGCCCTCAAGAGTGTCCACAGGACCTCCCAGTTGGGGGTCATCAGCAAACTTAGTTAGCAGTCCTTCAAGCCCTGTATCCAAGTCATTAATGAATACATTAAAGAGCACCTGCCCCCGGATGGATCCCTGCAGGACTTCACTAGTGACTTTGGTCTATCCCCAAAAGGAGCAGAGTTGTCACAGCACTCACAAAATGGAAAGGAGAGGGATATTAGACTTGAAGACATGTTTGCCTGCAAACAATATTACATTCTTTGGGAACTTCTTTTTTAACACGCACACTCTGGAGCTTACCTCCCTAGCAAGCTAAAGGCTGCAACTGCACTTCATACCATTAAATCCAGCCCTTTAAAGTCTCACGGAATTCACTCCCTTCATATTACGAAGCAAGATTAACATGTCCTTGCCACTGTAAACATGGACCAGAGAAATTTAAAGAGAGTTCTACAGTTTGGTCCTGACGTGATGAAAAGGAAGTTAGCCCCCAGTGTGGCTGTAAGCAATTCTGTTCTCTATGCCAGAGATATGTGATGAAAAAGAGATTGGAATGTGGCCCCAAAACTTTACCAGAACAGTGGATTTTTTTTTATTTTTTATAAAATGCTCAAACATTCTGCCCCAGCCCATATAGCCAGCATGTTTATGAATCCAGAGTTCCACAAAGGAGCCCTTATCTCATCAGTATGATATTGCACATGTCTCTAAGAAGCTAACTGCTCGTTAAGAAACTGCAGTTCATCTGTTTTGGTGGAGGGTGAATCAAACCAGGCTGTGTTTAACAGCACAGTCTTGATATCCAAAAATGTATTAGATGGCTACATCTGCATGTGACAACTGCACTGTGTTTGGGAAACACTTCTGAAGAAATCTCCCTCCTTTTATTGTAAAAATAATTATTTATTCATAAACTGGAAAATACCAGCTACTAGTTGATCAAAACACTGTCATAATTAGAAAACTCACTGCCCATCAGTCCTCCTGGCGTCCCCTTCAGCCAGGTAAGCCTTATTAGGTGAGCTTAACAGAGGGGCAAAAAATTAAGCTTGTGGAGGTCAAAGCTGACATTCTCAAATTTGGCTGTCTTACATTATGCTCCTAAATCCACACTTAGTTTTCAGTAATGCTGCAAACCCCCACACAATATAGCACATAAAGACACCGTGGGAGTCAGCGTCTATGAAAATCACAGCAGTCCTACTTACGTGCTTAGCTACAAATTTGCATGTCTAACTTCAGACATGGACATTCAAAAGATGTTGGCCCAATTAATTTATTTAAGGCTGCAAAGACAGTCAGGGTCAAGGACTGGACATAAAACCAGATGACCTCACTTACACTGCCTCTTCATATCCAAAGCCTTCTCAGTGTGCAAATGTAGTTATCTGTGAGCTTCTAGCACAGAAGTAAGAGTCAGAAAAGTCAGACAGCTGTGTAAAGAAGTTTTCGATCTGCACGAAAAGGATCATGTATGGAAAGCTCTCTTTCCTTCCATATGGATGCTTAATAAGCAGGGTCCTGAAATTAATATATGCACTTCTCAAAGGCAATCACATTCAGTTTCTCTGGCACTGAACTTCCATAGGATGCTTTACTGACTTTAAACTCCCACAATGTGCAAATTAAATTAGGAGATGCACCTAACTCCAGCACCCAAAAGAAAAAAACAGTTACTGTTCAGTATATTTTTCACTCTGTATTTTACCAACATAGAATCACAGAATCCTTGAATGGTTAGGTCTGGAAGGGACCTTCAAGATCATCTAGTTCCATCCCCCCTGCCATCAGCAGGGACACCTTCCACTAGATCAGGTTGCTCAAAGCCTCATCCAGCCTGGCCTTGAACACTTCCAGGGAGGGGGCATCCACAACTTCTCTGGGCAACCTGTTCCAGTGTCTGACCACCCTCACAGGAAAGAATTTCTTCCTAGTATCTAATCTCAACCTACCCTCTTCCATTTTAAAGCCATTACCCCTTGTTCTATTACTACCTGCCCTTCTAAAAAGTCCCTCCCCAGCTTCTTGTAGGTCCCCTTCAGGTACTGGAAGGCTGCTATAAGGTCTCCCGAAACCTTCTTTTCTCCAGGCTGAACAGCCCCAACTCTCTCATCCAGAAAGACACTTAATAACAACTAATAAATTTCCAATCTGGGTGCTCTGCATAAGAGGTGGCTGTGAATAGCTGCTGGAACATAGGCTTGCAAAGCACCACTGCTTGCAAGCCCTGCCCTGCTCTGCAGGAGGTTGGAACTGCTGGAGCATTGGGGAAGGAAGCCCTGGTGCCTTCCCCCTCAGCACAGGCAATACACACTGTCCTGGTTTTGCTAGGATAGAGT
>NW_010333292.1:2157-2729 GCF_000700745.2 Antrostomus carolinensis | reverse complement strand
TATCATATCAACTGGGAAAGAAATGTACAACAGCAAATAAAGCTCCTTAAATATTTGCTGCTGATTTATAATAGAAATTACAGAGCCAAGATAACATTATTTTCTTATGCCCCACAGTCTTGGGTAAACTGATGTACATAAGGCTTTTTTGAAATACAGGAGTAGATTTAAAATCCAACACAGACATACTAATGCTGAAACAGCCAGTCTCAGATACCTGCAATTTACATTCCAATTGTAGATTGATACATCAGCCTTTTGCATCTGGAGGCAGGTGGTTTTTCTTCCTCAGTTTTCAGAGGCTTTTTCTTTCCTAATCCAGTTAAAATGGAGATTATTATAATCATTAGGACAAAGACACCAATACAAAAGGAGCAAAGGAATATCAGTCCTTCAAGTGAAGTTACTGTTCTGAATATGGTTGGCATTTACAGATTCCTCAGCATAGTAGTAACTAAGATGGCAAGGAGAGAGACAATTCTTATAAGCAGAGATTGAAAATGGTTCATCCTCAGTGTGGTGGTTTGAGTGGATTCACCCTTTTTGCTTGCAGCTTGCAGCCTGCTCTATCA
>NW_010333292.1:0-2130 GCF_000700745.2 Antrostomus carolinensis | reverse complement strand
CCCAGGGAGTAGGGGAGAGAATTGGAAGGAAAAGGGCAAGGAAATTCACGGGTTGAGATAAAAACTATTTACTAATTAAAATCAAATGATAATGATAACAACAGTGATAACAGAATATTCAAATGAGGTGATGCACAGTGCAATTGCTCACTGCCTGCTGACCAATGCCCAGCCTGTGCCAGCCAGCGATCCCGGAGCAGAGACAGTCCCAAAACCCAAACACCAGAGGAGCGAGCCTGAGCAATCCCCAAGAGAATCCCCCCTTCTTCCAGTCAACCCTGGTTAATATACTGATATGACATGATATGATATGGAATATCATTGGCACATCCAAATGCCAGTTTTGGGTTTTGCTATTCACTGCACTTCTCTCTCCCAGTCCTAATGTAGCTGTGAACCAGCCTTGAGCTCCAGCAGCAACTAATAACACCAGTACTGTTATCAACGTTCTTCTCATAACAAGTCTTACACTGAAACTAAAACACAGCTATTCTAATTACTAAAAATAAAATTAACTCTATCCTAGCAAAACCAGGACAGTCAGCTAAACTGTTGCAATATTCAGCTGTCCCAAAAAAATAAAACAGCAGAAGCTGCGGGGGAGAGGAGGCTGATAAGGTTAATACACTCTACAACAGGCAAGAGTATCTTGCCCTGACTGTGACGTCTATATTTTGGGAACAGAACTGGCTGCCTATGACTTCCAAGGACAGTTATAGGGCTGCTGCTTATCCTGAAGGCATCCTGTCTCTCCCTGCTTCTCTAGCCAGTGCTATGGTCATCACCCACAAGTGGTACAAATTTTGATGCCCTCTGAGCATTCATCAGCTGCTTCTTCCACAGCCTGGTAAGCCCTTTGATCTTAAAAGAGGTTCCCTATCATTAGTCCAACAAACACCTTGGTAACAGTAAGGAAGGATGGAAAAAGGGAGAATTAGGGTTTACAGACAAGATTACTATCACCTTTTTCATTCATTTCACATTGCAATTTTATCATTCAGAGCTGAGGCGGTCAGATGTGACTCAGCTGGGCATGCTAAAAGTTTCTGTACTAACTCTGCAGCTACTTTGCCAAAAGCCCATAGAAACACCCTAGAACATTTAGTGGCAATAAAAACAATTTTAAAAGCAGCTCTAAATGTTAGAAACGCAAAAAGAAAAATACGTTACCATATCACACAGCCATAAAGTTCTTCTCTTAACAATTCAGAAAAGTGTATTTGATTTTCAGTAAAATCAAATTTGTATCTCAGAGGTACAGTACAGGAGCTTGATTACTATTGTGTAATGTGGCATTTGCTAAGATAATGACTTTTTGTGAATGGCTGAGTCAATAAGCATGTAAAATCCCTCTATTTTGTCAGTGTCTGTGTTATTGCTGCCCTTTGGCTGAAGTAATTATACTTTTTTCCTTTTCAAAAATTTACCCAGTGTTTTCTTTCTCTTTATTACAACTGCTCTACTTATATTTAATTACTCAAGGTTTGGTGGTCTGCTTCTTATTGTTTGCACTCCCGTACTATGAAATGAGCTGCAACAGACTGGCTAATGCACTTGGTTAGAAACACTGCATCAGGTACATTTATCTGAATGAATAAGACAAAAAAAAATTCACTGTTTCTTTCAAATTCAAAGATTGATATGCAAAATTACATATTTCACAAGCATACCATACTCAAATTTCTAAATAAATGTTAGGGCATGAAGAAGATATATTCCCTGATACCCAGTAGGTGAAGTATTAGCTAACTTTAACTCTGCTGTCCCTTCCACTTACTCAGGTGTTAGCAGAAGGTCTAAAGGAGAAGACGGGAAGGTTGGAATTTCTATAGGATATACACCAGAGGATTAAAATATAGAGAGCAGGACCTGGAAGACCAAGATCTGTTTCCCAGCTTTGCTCTATACTTAACATTGCATCCTTAAGCCTGTTTCCCACACTGATAAATGGGGGTAGTATTACTAACCTGCTCCCATCCTTGCTTTCTCTGCTTAGATTTTGCACTTTTTCTAGGCACTGTGTTTGCAAACTGCACAGAGGCCATGATTCCAGACTCCAAAAATTAATTTTAAAAAAGAATTTATTTCAGCTCATAAAAGAAAGTCACAATTGAGCAAGCTACAGATATA
>NW_010333291.1:0-2062 GCF_000700745.2 Antrostomus carolinensis | reverse complement strand
ACAGTGAGAAGGACTGGCCTTTTGAATTCACCCACATGAGCCCAGCACCTTCAGCTCCACTACGGGCAGGCAGCAACAACCACACCGCTCCTCTGTTCCCCAGTGGATAAAATCTGAGTATCACGACTTACGCGAGAGGCCTGTGGTGCTGGACGACGTCGGTGCTGAAGAGCTCACTAGAGATGAGAACAACGTTGGCCCCGTTGAACCAAGAATGGAGGTCGTGCTCGTAGAGGCAGTTGCAGCAGCTGTGGATGTTACTACAAACACAAAAAGTGCAGAGCTTGGACAATCATGCTGAGAATGTGATGCAAATGTGCCTCTCCACACCAGGTTTTTATGGAATTAAGACTTTTAAACTATTTTTCCTCTTATTCTCCCTCAACTCTACCTCTTTTCCAATGTCCTCTTTACACCTGGGGCTCCTTCCCACTACACTCCAGCAACAAGTACAGAAGAGAATCTGGCATGTGCAAAGCAATAAGAAATACAGAATACCAAGTTCAACAGCTGTACCAACAGTCACACACAGCACCGATGCCATCGCACATTCACAGGAACAAACAGTTCCAGCCCATTGCCAGACTCCAGCTTAGAAAACAATTCCCAGAAGGACAACAGATTCACAAAGTCTTCAGTAATTATTTCCCAAAAACACTTCCTACCTCCAAGTTTGGCTCCAAAGGACAGAGCAGGTCCCTGGCTGGTGCTCGTGCTCAGCGTTGCCGTGGGTGCGCTAGTGGCCGCTGTTGAAGGCAACGACCCAGGGATTAGAACTGGAACAAGCCCCGTAAGTAAAAGGAAAAGACAAACCTTTGACTACAGAGTCACTGTAGTTTCCGCTGATCAGCGACAGGCAAGTTAGAAGCAATGAGAGTACAAGGAAAACACTAATACTGAACAGAACAAACACTCTGTGTCACCCAGGGAAATGAACCAGGACTAACAAGCTCGTGACCTACAAAGACTTCCAGGAATGATTCTAACACAGATGAACATCACCCTCACCCCAGAGCTGATGACCCCTCCTCCCACGCCTGCAGTGGCACCAATAACCAAACCAAAAGCTGCAAACTGAGCTTCTGCTGGACTCTGCAGGGGTGGGCAGGTTCCTGCCCTCAGGGAGGTGAACAGTGGTTCTGCAAGCCCAGGCACTCACCTGCGGGCTGTGCCCCAAGGCTGAAGGGGGTCACTGACTGGGTGGCAGCTCCCAAGGTGGCAGCAGTGGTGGCAGCAGCTGCAGGTGCTGTTCCAAAGGTCAGCCCTGTGGGCGCTGCTTGCGGAGCTGCCGTGCCAATGTTGAAGGTGGCTGTTCCAGCCTGAGTTGTGGTACCACTGGAGAAAGTAAACCCTCCCGTTGTCCCCGACTGAGCGCTGGCGGTGGTGGCGGTGGTGGCGGTGCCAGTGGATCCAAACGCAAAGCCAGAAGGGGCGGCTGCTTGACTTGAGGGCACGCTGGTTGGTACTGAGCTACCAAATCCAAAGGCCCCTGTGATCCCAGTAGCTGGACTTGCAGTGCTGCCTCCAAAGTTTAATTTGGGTGCATTTGCCCTAGGGAAGAAAAAAAAAGAAAGAAGCCAACCTGTTTCAGACCTACATCCAGTCAGGTACGGAGTCGACTTCCTACAGACCATTTGCCAGCAGCAGAAACCACCTTTCACACAGGTTGAAGCTTGACCAGGTTCATGTTTCGATTGTGACCAAGACTGTCTCACAACTCCTGCCACCTGCCACCCTCTGTCACCTCTCTTTGTACCAACTCCCCCAGCATTACTCCACCCACCCAGGCACCACCACACACTCGCGGCACTGGGAGGGAACTGGCTCATTCTCTCAGCTCCTCACCGCCCTTTGCACTTCCTCTACACCAGACTCTCTCTTTCAACCACCTTGTACTGCTGGTCTCCATCCCAACTCCTTCCCCCTGCTCCCACGGGGCCAGCTCCACAGCAGCAGCTCTGCAGAGCCCCTGAGCTCACAGCCTTTCCTGGGGACAACACGGTCCCGCCTGGCTGAGGAAACGTTCCCAGCGCCCCACACTCGCCTCAGACAGGACGAGGCC
>NW_010333290.1:0-1880 GCF_000700745.2 Antrostomus carolinensis | reverse complement strand
AAAAAAAAAAAGCTAACATTTTCCAACAGCAATGAAATTAATGTATTTATTATTTGCTTAGCACTGCTGTGCCGAGCTTTGTTCTGTATGCAGAATATCTGCAGACTCTGCCTGAAGTCTGAAAGATAGACACATCAAAATAAGGATGCTCTAGATAACTGAGAAATGATTATCGTATATGCCAGTTGCTGGTATTCTCCAAGGGGCAGCGTTCCTTCCCAACAGAAATAAGTCACAATTCCTTCCCCCAGGAGCCGAGGAGAGGGGTTTTTTGTTGTTGTTTTGTTGTTTGCTACTTTTTTTTTTATTCAGTATTGATTTCTACAGGATGTTGCTCATCAGTGCTTCTGGACATTTACATCAGTTTAAAACATCAAAAAATAATTAATAATCAATGCAACTTTAATCCCTTCAAAGAGAACCCATTAACCTACAAAAAAATGCTCTAGCTCACAATAGTTTCAGAAAAGTAACTGTAAGGAGGGCAAGAGATGAAAGAGAGAAGCATCACTCAGATTATTTTTTTTTTTGAGAATTTTTATTCAAAACAGAGGAGAGCATAGCTAATACTTTATTGCAGTCTGCTTACTGTGAATTAGGAGATTTGTTTTTTAATAATTTTCTTTCTCTAACTTGGTTGCCTCCACTTAATCTTGCACTGATATCATCTTGAGTCATCAATGGAAAAGATTGCTTCTGAGGAAAAGATTATGATGTCACAAAATCAATATCAGCAGATCCTGTACTGTAATCCCTTTTCAGAGAAGTCCATTAAATCAATGCCTCTCCTTCTGTGAGTAATGACTGTAGAATCAAGCCCTCTAATTTCTCTGTGTGAAGGAATAAGCAGATGGGATGGGATTTTACATAATTAACTAGCAGTTATTAAACACAACAAGAGAAATTATGACATTTTCTGAAAGATAAATGAATATGTAGTGAATATTTGAGTGTATTTCAAAATTATCTCTGGTATAAAATTACCTCTCAGTGGGTTACAAAATAATGTGTTAAACTAAAAATGCTTTTTTATTTTTAATTCATCTTTGAAAACTAACTCAAGCCTCCACAGGCTCCAAAGCCCTGTCAGGTTTCCTCGGCAGCATTGTGGGAAAGCATGAAAATTACAGAATGGTGACATTAATGACATCATCAGCATTTAACTGAGACGGAGGCACTCTGTGAATGCTGTTAATAATTTTATCATCTCACCTGTTGTTTATGGGCAACATCGACTTCTCTTAGCAGGAACCAGAACTGACGGCTTGCCTCTTAATTCTTAGGATGCCGGGAGCTATCAGAGAGTCTACTGTGCTTCTGGGAACAGGTCCAAAGTCCAAGCGAAGTCAATGGAAGTCTTTATGTTGCTTTAAATGGGCTTTGGATCAAGCTGCAGCAGGAAGACCTGCAATCTCAGTTGGGTGATGCTGCGAGGTGTGACATGCAGCACAGAGATAACTGTGACACGCCAGTGACCTTGGGCTCACTGCAGCATCAGTAGCACACACCGGAGCCATGGTGATGGTTTTGATTTTTGGAATCTGAGTGGTCTGATAGCTTAAAGAAACTCTGAAGCAGATAAATCATGAGCAATTTTTATTTTATTTTTTTTTTTCATTTCCGAGGGAGTAGGTGTGTTGGCAAGAATTGGTGTGTTGTAATCTGCTGCCTGAGCCAGTGCAATAGGAGCACACTTGAATGCTGCTGCTCTTACAAGAGGAACTTCTTTGCAGGAAACTTAAGTTATGTACCTAACACTAGGCAAAAAACAGGGTGTTTTTTTCCAGGCAGAGCCATCAGTCTCCTCTTTAACTTCCTGTGCATATTTCATATATCTTCAAATAAGATCTTCACTGTCAGCAAGTTTGCTGATGATACAA
>NW_010333289.1:0-21099 GCF_000700745.2 Antrostomus carolinensis | reverse complement strand
GAGTGGTCCAGCCATCAAACCCACATGCTTCAAATTTAGAGACAAGGAAGCAATAAGATTCATTTCAGAACATATTTCCTACCAGGATGCTGTGCTACTTCTGCCTCCACAGAATGGCTCCCACGTCCTTACCTACCTACTGTCAGTCATTCATTCCTGGTCTTGTCTCAGAGGCAGCAGGACATCTTATTCATCAAAGACATCCAGATTTTGCATGCCAGTACAATCCTGTTTCTCAGTTATGCTAAGGAGGTTCTATGTGTCATTGTCACCTAAATCAAGGCAGGGGTGGCAGAAAAATGTATTCCTATAACTCATTGTTTGTGAAAGGCATATTAAAGGTGAAACAACTGTATTTTATATTGGATAATTAGCAGGATGGGATGAAAAGGAAGAAACATGAAGTTAGAATGGTTATTTAAAACTGCCTATTACCTTAGAACATGCTAATATCACCAGCAAGACTCATCTTTACTTCCCTTAACATTACACCACCTTTCTTTGCTGGGTCATTCAAGGTGCCTTTTAGCAAACAGGTATCTAATTCATATGACGCTATAGCTAAGAAACCACTAGACCTAAATATCTTGCACACAACCATAACAGACACATTGGGCAATCAAAACTGCTGCCAGGTAATGAGAGAGCTTGGAAGGATAATTACCAAAACTGAAAGTTAGTGGAAGCACCATCATCTATCATACAAAAGAATTCCATTGTAGTGACATCAGTGTGGTTACGTTCCATCTAGACCTTTTATTACTCACTTCTGTAGAGAATGTTTTCTAGAATTGCTAATGGTGAATCAAGTTAATAAGCTGTAATAATGAGATTTTTTTTAAAAATAGCTATTAGTGGTTAGGATCTTTGCACCATGATAGGGAAGGAGTAAGAACAACAGCAAGAAGTGCAGAGGACTTTGTTCTCCAAGGAGCTAAGTGCAAACAGAGGAAGAGTGTCCCTGAGGGTGTGCTTTACTCACTCTGCAGCTTTGAGAATGCAGAAGCTGTGGGAGCCTTAGCTGTGAAGCAAACACACTCTGAATTGCAGAGTTATTCAATGGAGGCAGAGCGTGGTACATCCTGTCTGTAATACTCCGGTAGGCTGAATCATTCCCTGAGGACAAAAATGTCTCTCTGTAAAGGAACCAAAATATTTGTATTGAAAAGAAGTAAGATGACTTCAAAATTCTCCAGATGGTCTCTAATAAAATTACCTGCTCTTCATTATAACCCAACATGGTAACAAGTGATAGGGATAGCGGCAGATATGACAATTAAAGCAAATAGACACAAATGTTAATCAAGCAGATACATACATGTGTGAAAGTGCCTCTGACTGGGAACATTTACAGCAAAACATTTGCCTGTGCTCATGGAGGGGGATGCTCAAGGTAGTATTTTGCTATATTTTACTAGATAGTAATTCAGGAGCTCTACTACTTCCTATTCCTGATATTAGGATAATTCCCTATACAAAGTGGGAGGGCCACTAAAGCTTTTCAAAGCTTTCAAAAGTGCTTGTGAAGCTCTGGAACCTAAGTTATAGGGTACTTGGAGTCCAGAGGTAGGTTTAGCAGCCATACTTCCCACTGATTTTCATGAGACCTGTCCTCACCTGGTAAATGTACCTGGTTTCACACAGCAAATGCCGGGCCATGTAGACACAACTAGCACACACAGGAGCTGCCAAACCAGTTGAGTGCCATTCCAGCCCAGGTGTATGGCACTTCTGGGACCCTGCTGGCTCCTTATCCTTGGATTGCATTGTGCCGTGCAATCACACACATAAAGCTGCCTTTTACTACACTCTATGCACCATGTAAATATATTACCCAACCAAGCTTAGACATGACTGTCTGATTTCATTGCAGCCTCTTTGTCACATTCAATTCTCCTGTACTTCATTCACATGCTTTTAAAACAAAGAGCCCCTGTTCAACCAGTTCTTGCAATATAAGAAACAATCTAGACTGCAACTCCTTCTGTAGCTGCACATCTTCTAAGACAAGGATCTTGTTCTTTTGTTTTTGTCAAACACACAGAAGTGCTTTTAACAATGACATGTAGTTTATATCAGTTGCAGGACTGACAAAGGAATTACAGGGACAAATAACAGCTTCCAAGATCAAACTTGGCAGAGAAGTTCATGAGAGAATAAATGTGATTTGGTGTCACACTGTAAGCCCTGGTGTGGAGAAAATGGATACTAATTGCACTGGCAATAAGGAACAAGAAAGATCAAGCATCTGATATACTGCATTTCTTCTTACTTCCTGTTCACACACAGTTCCTTGTCCGAGTAAAATAGAAATAAAAGCACAAGGTAGTTTTATCTTCTTGCAAGTCTCCAGAAAAATCTTTTAATTTACAAATACATACAATCACAGCTCCACTGGATAGCACAAGAGTGGTCATACTGGGTTAGAGCAAAGGTCTGTCCAGCTCAGATTCCTGTCTCCCACAGTGATCAAAAATGGATTCATGAAAAGATTACAAAAATCTCTGGAAAAACAATATGCTGATATTTCCCACAGATATTCTCATGGCCTCCGAGAATTTGTAGTTTACGCACTTCCTGAGACAGAGGTGATTGCTAAATATTTAATAACCCTTGGTAGATTTGTCTTCCACCAGCCTGTGCAGTCTCCCTCTGAGTCCTATGAACTTCTGCCACGCCCTGCATCCCACAGCAAGAAATCCCGCAGCCTAATTACAAGTCATGTGCAAGAACCATGGGGTTTTTTGGGTTTTTTTATCGTTGTTCAGAGCTGGCTACCTGCTGTTCTCCTGGGATGCACCTTATGCTAGAAAAGATGGTGAGCAGACACTCCTTGTTTATCCCCTGCATTTGACTGATGGTTTTACAGAGCTCTCCCCCATCTGCACTTCATGTTTCACACAACAACCTTTCATCATCTGTGTGGCCCCTTTGAGAACCTTTCTGAGTTCTTTGTCTTTTCTTAAGTGGGGACCAGAACTGTAAAGGCTCATCAACACAGATTTATTCAGTGCTATACCAGTGTTCATATTTTTGTTCTCCTAAAGGGAATCAATTTGCTTTTTTTTTTTTCTTTCTGTCATAACTTTAAGATTTTGTTACTGCATGGTAATGGTCAGGTCAGAGGCTGTTATTTTATACATTGGGATTGTTCTTTTTTCCCCAGGTGCATAATTTCACTGAACTCCATCTGCTGTTTTATTTGGCATTCACTCTGGTTTGTAAGGTCCTTCTCCAGCCAGCCTTTGCCCTTGGTATCCTGGGTGTCTCAGTATCATGTACACACTGTACCACCTCAGCTTCAGTCCTTTTTCAGTGTCATCTATGAGTACCAGAAGAGCACAGGACAAAGGTCAAACTCATGTGGGGAGCCACTGGTAACCTCCTTTATCCACTGCAAAAGTTGCTAATTTACAGCCTTCTCCTTCTTAAATCTCAATAAACTATTTACCAATGTGACTATCTCCTTAAATATCCAGTGGCTCCTTAGAATCCTTAAGGGCCTCTGTTGAGGCTATTAAAACTTTCAGGGAATCCAGGCAAACTGTATCAACCCTTTACCCATGTTTGTTAACACTTTCAGAGAACCTCAGTATGTTTGTAAGGCATGACTGCACTTTCCAAAAGCAGTGTTGACTCTTCTCACATACATATTTGCCCATGCATCCACTTCCTTACAGTTTCTGCTGATTTGAACACTGTGGATATTGGGTTCATCAGCTTGTGCTTAGCCAGATCACCCTTGCAATCCGTATTAAAAACTAGCTACATATGAGCCACTTCCAGTCTTTGGGTATCAAGGCAGTGTTAAGCAAGAAGCAACACACCATAGCTAGTAATTTGGCCTCTTTTAAAATAAAAAATCCCCGAGTTCTTTCAGAATTCTTTAATATGGTCAGGTCTTGGCAACTGGTCCATTTCAGTCTTCTTGTCCCATAACTTTCCCTGGAAACACTGGCACTTGCCGCAGCTCCTCTGATGCATCTCCCATAAAGAAATGTTTCAGTGTGGGAACCTCACCAAGCTCTTCCACAGGGAATGCAGAAACAAACAACTCACTTTTAAAAATGTGTGCTATTGACTTATCTTCACTGAACACTCCTGATCACCTACTGGCCCTACGGACGCTCTGGCAGGTTTCCTGCTCCCAGCATATTTGAAACAAGATTTATTATTAGTCTTGATGCCTTCAGCAAAATTGTTTCTCAAAAACTTTGCTGGGCTGTCTTAAATTCTTTTATATTTGTCCTGTCACAGTTTATAGTCCTTTCTGTTTTCTTCATTTGAATGAAAGTTCAGCTTTTTGAAGGATGCCTTCTTGCTTTAATAATCTGTTTAATCCTGCTGTTTAGCCATGCCAGCATCCTCTTACCCTTTCTCAAGTCTTTCTTCACATGTGGTATGCATTTCTTCAGGGCCTCCAGTATGTCCCCAAAGAGTCTCTATGCCATCTGCAAGGATTTATCTCCCCTAGCTAATCCTTTTAGTTTTTTCCTCAGCAAGTATTCTCATTTTTATGTAGTTTCCTATTTTGAAGCTGAGCTCAGCTATGATGATGTTTATTTGGCTTTCACTGTTCCTTCAAGGATGTTTTATGCAAGCACATCATGGCTGCTCTTAGAGAACAGCTCTCTAACTGCAGTATTTTGAACTCAGTCCTGCGTGTTACTCAAAACCAAGTCCAGGAGTTGTTTCTCTTCTGGTAGACTCCTCACCCTGCCTCCCCCAGGCAGGCTACACCAACAAATCTAGTCTTGCATCATGCCACCGCGTGGCATCTGCAGAGGGGAGGAGAGTTGAAATTTCCTTCACTTCTGCATGTCCTGCCCTTGTTTTGGTTCTGCCAAGGTTATTCCATTGGGTACACTCAAACCTCTTTGTTACCGTTATTGACAAACAACATACGGGAGGAGAGCAGAGAGAAAAGGAAGACAGTTACTTTCTAGAAAGTCCTGCAAAGTATATCTTAACCAGGTTTCTCTGATGGGGTAGGTAACAACACCTTACAGGAGGGTAAACCTGGATCTCGGTATAAGCAGGTAAGTCCTGCACTTGCTTATTAAGCATTCTTTGATAGGAAGATATAAAATTAAATGTAGGTCCTGCAGCAAAACAAGAACATGAACTCATAAGTCCATCTCTGTAGCAGCTACCAACCTGCCTGATTTAGTAAAAACTGTGAATCACAACATAAGGGTGATATAATGCTCAGATAATAGGACAGCTGTCCTCAAACATGGTGTGTTGAGAACCCTCAATGAAGCATGTAAGGACTCTCATCACTTTTAGTTAAAGGAAAATTGGCACTTTTAGTGAAAGGAAAATTTCTATTCTTACAGGGCACACTTCATTATCTTGGGGCAGATACCATAGACAAAATTTAAATTAATCTTTTTATATTTTTTCTTTCTTTCTTTGAGAACAAAAATGCCCCCTCTTTATAAAAAAAGGTGTCAATCCCATCCCTAACAGGCTGTAATTCCTACCGTAGTTGATGCCTGTTTGTTGCATCAAACTGTGGAAAGATCACTTCTCTGTGAGCAGCTAGCATCTGGGCTAGTTCACTGGGATCCAGTGGATTCTGGAGGCTGTCAATCATTTTCTGTATCTCTTGATGTTCAGTCCCTGGAGTCCCTAGAACAGTAAGTTTACCAGATAAGGTCTTAGGAAATGCGTGTAAAAACATCTCAGTTCAGTAAAGTCTTTCTTTCCTCCACGAGTTTTGTACTTCATGACTTCCTTAAATTCTCCTCTTTCCCCTGGGAGGCAGAAGAATGTGCTTACATCCCCTCAACACTTCAAAACCAGGCTTTAAGATAGATTATGCAGGTGGAGAATTGTGAGGATGTAGTAAGGTGAGGGAGGAAAAGGTGTAGGAGTGAAAAGTTACAAGCATCTCAAAAGAATAGTTCTTTTATTATCCTTTCCCATTAAAAATCAATTATTATAAAATACCAACAAGGACAGTGGTATATCTTTCTTGTTACCGTATGTGGTTGGACTAGTTGATCATTGTGGGTCCCTTCCAACTGAAAATATTGAGATTAAATTTGTCAGAGAGGAGCAGGATCAGGTCCTGAGATGGCATTTTACTTACTTTGAAGATCTAAACTAGTTATTACCTGGTAGGGAATGATAGCAACAACTTCAGCAACTGCTTTCAATAAAATACTACTGGGGCTCCATTCTGCAAGCTAGTTAATATTTTTCTGCTAAGGCTCCAAAGTTTTTTTATTCCCTTTAAGCCTGGCAAAAAACTTCCCAAAGTAATGGGTCTCTACAAGTCCTTACCTTACAAGAACACCTGCACTTACCTGATGTTTATAGGAAATGTGTGCACAGGGCTTGACTGCCTCCCAAGACACAGCCACCGCAGAAGTGATTTAACTTGGAAGCGCCTGTAATGTTCTCTCTGTCAGGCTGCAGGGGCTGCCATCATTTAAGGAAGTTAAATGCTCTGATTTTGGGGGAGAGGGAAATTATTCCTCAGCAGCAGCAACAAAAAAATCTCTTGGTCAGAAGCAATGGAGTTTAATTTGCTGTACCAAATGCGTTATAGAGACAGCAGAGTACTGAGAACTCCATCATTGTCCGTATTTTCTGTTTTAGAAGTGTAGTAGCTAGGCACACGTTAGATATGTCTGAAATTGAAATACATTGCACGTAATATTCCTGCTACATCTGGTTATGTGGTTTCTCACTGATCACTGAGCTCAGTCTTCTTGATTGTTTCAAAGCTCATTAAACAGGCTACTTTACATGAGTTTTCTCAGCCATATACAAATCAAGTTACTAATACGCACTTGATGGTACAGTGAGTGGACACAGCAGAACAGGCAGTGCTTTTTGTTAGAGAAAATAAACCCACTTCAAAATCAAACATTCACAAGCACAGAATTAAAATAAAAGCTTTAACAACTATTTATGATTCACTGAGTCCTTTCTTCCCTTCCAAAATGAAACTTCAAGAACATGAATTCAGAACTGATAAAAAAAATTTTACTCATATAAAAAGAAAAATACATAAAGGATAATGTGACAAACCTGGGGACATTAAAAGACAAAGCTAGTCTTTTATATTTTTTTCCCAATTCTTCAAGAATTTAATATTTTTAGCCAACTGTCATAATCAATTTTTCATCTTTTAAAAGAATCCAGGACAGAAGGGAAGCTGTGTAGGTGAAGTTTTTACTCCTGAGTTGCATCTGAGCAGCACCAAATGTACAGATAAATAAACGTGAGCATTTCTAGGTGGCATGAAAACAGCCCGGCCATGGTACACACACCCACAGAGGAGGAGGTATGGATTATGTGCCATGTTTTGACACTCCAGTTCACTATACTGTGGGAATAATCCAGTGGCTGAAAAGTCAAATGCCAAGGGCACTTCAGCACTTGGGATAGGATTATCTCATGTGGCTTTAGTTGCCTAATTATCAGTCACCAAGTTTAATTGGACGTCTGCAATCTTGGGCACCTCCAAAGAGGGTTTCATCCCACTCATTTTGAAGACATTTTAGCTTGGGACAAGCCACTCCTCCGAAGCTGTCTTTGTAAGAGTGTCCAGTTAAGGTGTTCAGAGACAGCAGAGGTGCCGAACTGGTGGTTAGATACCAGTAGTTTCACACCTTGCTGCTAACCACTAAAGGACAGGTCAGTATATCCCACTCCTGCAGTACAGTTTAACTTCAACAACGGGTCAAAGCTATCAGGTAAACCAGTACTATTTCTGCACAAATACATGTTCATGCCGGACGAGACACATCTCAGCTGTTTCACCCTTTGTAAAGGAGAACCAAGTGACAGATTTTCCTGTGAGGGTGGTCAGACACTGGAACAGGTTGCCCAGAGAAGTTGTGGATGCCCCTTCCCTGAAAGTGTTCAGTGCCAGGTTGGATGAGGCTTTGAGCCACCTGATCTAGTGGAAGGTGTCCCTGCTGATGGCAGGGGGGTTGGAATGAAATGATCTTTAAGGTCCCTTCCAATCCATAACCATCCTATAATTTACTAGAGGAACCCAAGCCTGCTTTTTTTAATCTTCTGGTAAAGATAAAGTCATCATGGGCTGACCAGATGGCTTAACGGTCTCTTGCTAGAGGTTGAAGAGCAATTTTTGGACCATGTTTTCCATTACCTGCTGGAGCAGACCTCCTGAGCCACTAGGTGTGTTGCTTTTCTGTGAGATTGTGACAGATCTGTGATGCTGTGGGCATGGTCCCAAAACACAAGAGTCTTCCATCAGTAAAATGGAGCAGAAAAAAAAAAAAAAAAGAAGAATGGAATTTCATCTTGACTTTATTCTTCAGTTGACATCAATCTCATCTTCATGCTCTTTTTGTCCCTTTCTCACCATCTGCATTTCACACTCTTTAGCACCTGGAACCACCTACCTTAAGCACACACTATTTGTTACCAATCCTGTCATTCCCTCCCCAGTCTGGGGTCAGAGGCTCTGGGTTTAAGGTAAAAAAGCAATTTGGGGAATTTCCTAATTGAGCAAAAGCCAGGAGATACCAAACCACGTCTTGAAATGCACCAACAATTTCTAAGCTTAGGTGGAGAGCTCTGAGAGCAGCCCGCAGACAAGACAAATGCACAAATAAAACCATTCAGATGATTGTCCCTAAGCAAACACACCAAATTAGCATATATTTTTGCTTCCTGGGCACCAAACGACTATCACTTCCCCAAAATAATTTTTTTTTTAAAGTTTGGCAAAACTGTTACTTGGACACAGGATTTGCCTCTAAGATTTGAAGCAAGTGTATTTTAGACATAATGTGATTTAGCTTTGATGTGCAGAATATAAGGTAAAGGTCTGACCTCCAAAACCTGCTGAATTTGAGAGAAATTTGAAAGAAACTTTCTTAAAGCATCCAATTTATAAAGCGGGGATGTGAGCTGCTGTGCTGAGGGCATTCAGGGTCTCTTCCCCCAGGAAAATGCTTTTGCTGGCTAGAACAGGAGACAGGCAGGGCAAAGCAGCAGACAGGCATTAAAAATCTGTATTATTATTTTAAAATATGATGTGCAATTACTAGTAGGCAGCCCATATTTTGTCAGAAGATATGAAAATACAACATTTATGACATGAATAATGTATTTTCCTGCTTTTATAGACAATGCGCCATTTCTTGTCTTCACATAGATGAAGATGAAGTACATTCTGAAATATGAGATATAAATTCAGCTTGGCGATTAAGTTCAGCTCTTTCTAAAGTAAGTTTTGCAGGGTTTTTAATCTTTTTTTTTTTTCTTTTGTCTGAAAAAAAGCAAGACCGAATGCAAAAAAATAGACCTTTGATTTGGGTGGGATGGAGTAATGAAAGGTTAAATACTCTGGGTGTTGTAAGCACAGAAACTATATTTGGGCAGGGTTTGTTTAACCAGCTGTGCCCTACTAACTTTTGCACAAGAATGATAAGCACAAATTGTACCTAAGGAAACCAGACTAGTGACGCTTTTCAGGGTGAGATTAGTATTCACGCTCTCCATTTCCTCTGCTTTACATCACAGCCCGTAAATGACACCAGCAGGAGGAGGGCAACCAGGGCAACCAGAGTTTCCTCTAAAGGTAGAAGCGCACACGCTCTCCAGATGTGCTTTGTCTTTACAGACTCTGGCGGACGAGGGCTGTGGGTAGCCTGTCGCAGATGCGGTACTTCCCCACCTCACCACAGGATGTTCAGTGTGGCTCCTCTGTAGCTGCATTTGCAAAGGAGTCCCACACTGTCACCCTGCCATGATGTGGCACCTAACTTCTCCAGTAAGAAAATAAGCCCAGGTGATGTCTACTCCAGCAATACATGAATGACTTGCAGTGTCATCTCCCAAGAAACAGCTATAAAACTTTAATTCAAAATAAAACAGGTTTTCTAAATTATGTAAGAAAACCCCCAAAAAACATCCCAGAGATGCTATGTCATGCTCATGGAGTGACTAGTACTTTTAAAACATGTATGGCTAAGAGCTATGACCCAGTTTCATATGCCAAATCTTGGAACAAAGAAAAGGGCAGGGGGAAGGGAAGAACAGGATGGCATCGCTGCACAGAAACCACAGCCCTACATTTCCTTCTTTCTCCCTGCTTCTAATGTTCACTTTTTAAGATGGCAGTTGCTGGGGGAATCTTTTGCTATCTTCTCTAAGATAACATTTCTGCTGTATCAAGTGTTTCTGCCTTTTTCTAAGGGATACTGCTAAGGCTTAGGTAAGTCAGCAAGGGTGGGTGCAGGGTATGTATCCACAGCCTTCCCTTCATCCCACTGCAGCTGGACTCCATGTAACACAAAGAGAACAAAATCAGGAAGGACAGGGGATTCACCTAAACAAATGTGGATGTTTACAATATGAGCACTTGCCTTGAATCCCTGCAGAGAGAAAGAGGCACTTCCAGGACACAACTCATCTCATCCAAAAGCAGGAGTCTGAAATGGTTCACCCCTCTGAAACACGTGCTGATTATCAGGGGAGCCTAGTCAGATACAGGCATCTGAAGTTAGGTGGGCTAGTCTTAAAATTTTCCCATTGATAGTGAATTATAGGCTTATGGAAATACATGTATATATTTGCAGAAAGCTTTTCATTATAGCTATTCCTATTCTCATTTCTTCTTCTCCTTCCCAAGATTCTCTTTCTTCTTTATTCCGTATTATTTTTTCTCTTTTTCTCCCTCCTCACTCCACATCTATCTTTTTTCCTCCCTATATTTCCTCTGCTGTAACTATCCACCTTCCCCTGTCCACCACATACACTGTTTCTTCCACCCAGCTTCAGGTCCTTCTCAGAAGGAGGGAGGGATGGACAGGGAAGGCAGGACCTGCTCACCCCTCAAGCGCTTGGCAGCCACAAATGCAGGCAATGAGATTAGTTCAGAAGGTAAGAAAATAAATTGAATTAATGTCCTGCTATAACCCTCTAAATGCAGGCAAGATGGAAGCTAGATTTCTGCTTTCATCATAACTAATTGACAGTTGCTGTCTACAAGGTGCTTCTTAGCTTCAATTAAACAACAACAGAAAATGAAACATTAACTGGTAATAACTGATAAAGTGGGGACAACAAAAGGGCAGAGGGGCTGAAAGGGCAGGAGCTATTTTTAATTAAAGCCTTTTCTCCAGCTCCCTGCAGCTCCCTTTCTGGCATGGACGCTGGGGCAGGTCGATGCAGGTGTGAAGGGTGTGCTGCAGCGATCCCCACACTCACTGCTCTCCAGACACCTTCACGTCTGCCTCCCTCCAGTAGATAAGGATTTTCTCTTGGCTTCCTTTGTGTACCAAAGGCAGAAAAGCAGCACAGTGTAGCAAGTGATATGAGAGTGAGTGTGGCTGGGCCACAAGCTGGCAGAGAGATGCAAGCAAGCATCGAAGCACAGGAGGAGAAAAGGCAACCTCAGAGAACTCAGAGCTATTTAAAAAAATAAAAGGGCATACAAATGTATACATGCTTATTTTCCAGCATGTTTCATTGTTTCAGTTGTTTCATTTTAAAGTGTAAAAGGACAATGTGTAACTGCTTATAAGTTAATATACTTATAAGAAGTGTAATAGTATAACCCTATGAAGTATTATAGGGTATTGAAATACAGAATTGTAGAATCACAGAATGGTTTGGGTTGGAAGGGATCTTTAAAGGTCATCTAGTCCAACACCCCTGCAGTGAGCAGGGACATCTTTAACTAGATCAGGTTGCTCAGAGTCCCATCCAGCCTAACCTTGAATGTTTCCAGGGATGGGGCTTCTACCACCCCTCTAGGCAACTTGTTCCAGTGTTTCACCACCCTCATTGTAAAAAATTTCTTCCTTATATCTAGTCTAAATTTACCCTCTTTTAGTTTAAAACAATTTCCCTTTGTCCTATTGCTACAGGCCCTGCTAACAAGTCTGTCCCCATCTTCCTTGTAAGCCTCCTTCAGGTATTGAAAGGCCACAATAATGTTTCCCCGGAGCTTTCTCTTCTCTTGGCTGAACAACCCCAGCTCTCTCAGCCTTTTCTTGCTGTTGAAAAGCTACAGGTCCAAAAGGGACAAGCCAATAGCTGATTAGGGTGCGCAATGATAGGACTTGCTGATCTGTATGTTGAATATCCCAAGAGAGGCAATGCTCTGCAAGACCTTCTCTGTCACAAGATGGATACTCCTGAAATGTGCCATGGCTTTATTCTTTGCTCAACATCCCCATGACAGCAAGAGTAGCATGAACTGCAGAGGTATAGGTTCTGCAGCTGAACTCAACTCCTCTGTGCAAATAAATAATGTTTGATTTAGTCCTTGCTAATAAACCAGGATGGCAACCAAACAGTTGCTACTACGAGTATCCACTCTTGGTCCTAACTCCCAAACAAGTTCAGGGCAGAAGATAGGTGCTGTGTGACCCACGAACCCCTAGACTGAAAGAACCTGGGGTAGGGGGTAGCTTGAGCTTGAAATGTAAGTCTACTAAAGTATTTTGCTCTAGGATTACTATTATCTCTGTTACTGTGTCCAGAGAAGGCTCCTTCTAAAGCTAAGAGTGAATGTGTCATGAATGGTCCATTTACAGTTTTTATGATAATGCAAAATACTATAGAGCTTAAAAGCTTCTCAGGGCATCCAAGGTGGCAGTACAAACTACAGTGCCTTAGACAACACCCAATAAAAGCAGATAGAGGAAGAAAAAGGGCCCATGCCACAAGCCTGTGATGGGGTTACTCCCCAGCAACTACTAGCAAGGTAAGAGCCAGCCCCAGACCGGTGTAACCCCACAAGCCTGCAACTGGCATGCAGTTAAACAACAGGGAAGGGGTAACAACCACCTTCTCAAGTATCTTGTTGAACCAGATTTTATGATTTGTTGAGCTTGTAACCACACTCCCAACCTTTGTTACTGGAATGAAAGCTTTTGCCTGAACTTTAACGAGTGGGTTTTTTTGTGTTTTGCTGTTGAGCCTCTCTATTGCTGGGGAACAAGGTGATTGGGAGCAAAGCCAGTGTGCAGGGTGACTACTTTCACAACTAAAACTATCTGCCTGCTGCTGCTAGCATGGGGAGCCCAGAGACTTACAGAGAGTCAGCAGAATGACTTGTGTTGCTAGCCACAAGTTTTGAGGAAGGAGAACCTTGTGACATGGTCAAAAAGATGTCCCTTCTGAAAGGAGCAGATGATACAGGGTCATCCCATAGTCTGTTGTGTGCTCTTCCTCTCCTTTCCTAACTTCCAGCGAGCCACATGCCTGCAACTTATCAACAGGTTGTGTTTAAATCTTAAATAAATAAAATTTAAAGGGTAAGACAACCCTCACTACCTAGGCTTAATCATTAAAGCAGAAGATTTATACCCTGAAAATTAGATTATCCATTTCCTTCCCCTTTGCTTGCAGCATTGGGATTAGAAGCAAGCCCATTTCCAAAGTTTTCCTTCTTTGTATGCCAGCTTTTGCAGGGGATTCTGATTGTGCACATTCTCCATCCATCAAAATTGCCTGAATACTGGCAGAACATACTGCTCAGGGCACTTTCAGGCTATAATTCCCCTGACAAACCTGTATTCACCTTTACTTCATAATATGCACCAACTGAAGAGTCTGGGCCCTGGGAACACACTTGCAAACATGATACAAACCTGGGATCAGTTGCAAGGTTTTTCTTTAATTCTTACTCTTCTTTTTTTCCTTGAGATAGGCCAGTTATGAAGTACTTGTCTGATGACAGGAAAATAATCTAAGAAGCTTCTTAGGCTGTTGTAGTACCCAGTGAGATGACTTCCCAGGGCATGCTGGGACACATGCTGATTCAGCCTAAAAAAGTATAATTAAAACATGTAGTGTTTTGCAGGGTGTCATCTGTCCAGCTCTACCTTAATTGAGCTTCATCTCTTTCTGTATGGACATCTTTGGCATCTTCTACAGCAAAATTTACAAGCTTTGATTCCTTTGTACTGTGACAACCAGCAGGAAAAAAATTGTGAAAGTGACATTTAAGAATGAAGGTAAATTTTCAGTTCAATGCTTTTCATCACACAGATGTCTTTACAATGCCTTAGAAATATCTGCAAGCTAACACAGCAACCACTTTATGGTAGCTATTGATACTTACATTACAATAAGGAAGCCGAAGCACGAAGGAGCTAAGTGAGGTGACGAGTTCATTGCAGAACTGGGAATTAGACAGTGTGACCCTGAGTCAGATTTCATTGCCACTGAGCTGCAAGCTTCCTCCAGACCCATCGGTCTGGCCTCAACTACGTGCCCGATAAGCTGTACCTGGGCTAAAGGCAGTCTGCATCTGCAGCATGACACAAATCTACACCATTTGCAAAACACGGCTTACTGAAACAGCTGCCCTACCTGCAGCTTGCTCCTTGTCATGCTCTTTCCCAAGCTGCTTGGGTGAATCTCTGCACACCTGGGCATATGAGGAGAAGGCAGCCCTGGATGCTGGCCACATGTCAGGTTCTTGTCCAGGTTTTTGACAGAGTGGATCTGGAACATGCAACTCATAGGTGGCTTCATAACAGGCTATGCACTCCCTTAGAAAGTTCATGCATAAAACTAGTCTAGTGCAGTATATCAAGTATGGTCTATTTCTCAGTGAAAATAGACAAGAAATATCCCATTTCCTTTTTTTTTTTTTTCCTTTCTTTATTGGCCTATGTACTCAATCACATGATATTGTGTGCAAGACAAAGGTCCCAGAAACATAAACTTGTCTGGGAATGAAAACCATAAAATACTGAAATTGACATATAAGTATTGGATTTAAAAATAATAAAATTGAGTCCAACTCTGTTAGAACCTCTGGTTTCTCCCAAGTTGTCTTACAGACTAGATTGAATTCTCAGGGTAGTACATCCCACTCATTCATTCTCTGATCTACTGCACATTATTGTCACTACAATTTATTGCTCATGTAAATTATGTTTATCTGGCATTTCTGCTCAAATACCAAAAAAGTGTTGGTGTTGTGTGCCTCTGTTTAGCATCCCATCATCAATCCTTTCTCCTCATAAAGAAACCAACTGGCATATTCCTATTAATCCAGCAACATGGCTTGTACTGCCTGCAATGTTATCCAGCTAAACTACTGGTGTTCTTTTCCTCAGTGCGCAAAATGGCTTGCAGGTATATTCATAATAATCTGAATAGAAAGTCCCTAGGTTCATATTATCCACATGAAAAAGATGTCCTCAGAGCAAGAGTTATGTTTAAAACACGATGTGTTTGTAGGGAAATGTCTACACTAGATCTATATTAAACTTATATTAGACATATAGTAACCATCTGTATCAGATATACTTACTTATGGCAATATTCAACAATAATGTCTCTCTTGAGTTTCAGAACTTCATCCTATAATGAGACATTATTTTCTTCTTAATATCATGTAGGACTGACATGTACTGTGAACCTAACAAAGCCAAAACACTTTTAACATTTTCTATGAATATAATTTAAAAAACCCCTCCAGATTACTTACAGTAATGCAAATATCTAAATGATTAAATTCCAAAACTTTAAGGAGGATGAACATCAAGAAAGATTTCAACCAGTAGACAGTTAAAGCAGTTTTGTAAATAAAATCTGAATTATTTTATTCAACTGTGGTTCATATAATTTTGTTCACAAATTGTGTAATATTTCCCAAAAGAGTCTGCAGCTAGCAGTGATTTCCTCATACACTCATATAGCCTACTGAGCTGGCAGGTACTTAATGTACTTATGAGTACATTAGGCTAAATAATTTATGCTGACTATTTCATAAAGAGAATAGCCATTAGAAGTTTGTATAGAAGGAGTTTGATTTTACTACCTGATAAACTCTTAAAGACCATGCCTATACTGTAGTGTATTCAGCACAATACAGAATCACAAGCAGTTTAGTACAGGATCCATGTTCTCACCTTTAGACACTAGACAAAGATAAATTTGCAAAAGGCAAAATCTATACCCATCATGGTATCTTTACAGTTATCATATTTTATTATTCTCTCATCTTCTTGTAAAATTAAAAAATAATAAAACTGCTAGAAGCATTTATTAAAGAAGCCTTCTTCCCATAGTGTCTGTCTCTAGCTAGGACCACTGCTGGATGCTTCATATGTAAAAGCCCAGAACAGTTCTGCACCTAATTGAATAACTACAGCCAGAATTTACTTCCTTACCTAGGCTGGAAACACTTTAAGAGCAGTGCCCATTAATGTCCACAACCTTTAGTTAGAATCATAGAATCATAGAACAGTTTGGGTTGGAAGGGACCTTAAAGATCATCTAGTTCCAACCCCCCCTGCCATCAGCAGGGACACCTTCCACTAACTAGATCAGGTTGCTCAAAGCCTCATCCAGCCTGGCCTTGGACACTTCCAGGGAGGGGCATCCACAACTTCTCTGGGCAACCTGTTCCAGTGTCTGACCACCCTCACAGGAAAGAATTTCTTCCTAATATCTCATCTAAATCCAGTTTAAAGCTATTGCCCCTTGTTCTATCACTACCTGCCCTTGTAAAAAGTCCTATGTGTTTGCGGATTGCTGCTGTTTTCCAGGCACCTCTCTGTCACGAGCCTTGCAGCCGTGCCCATGGGACGCCACGGGGACACAGTGCAGTGGAAGAAGGTTCACTTGGGTCTCCCACCACTGCCAGTGGACCCTGGCCACTATCTGCAGCCCTGTGCCTGACCTGTACACTCTGGCCATGACCCAGCCTCCTCCCCTCCACTAGGGTTTCCACGACTGCGACCTGCTTACCTTTCTCCCCAAAGTAACCACAGAGTAATTACAACACCAACTCAAAGCTGCCACTTTGCCTATGTGCCAAAAACCAACAGTCCCTCTCAAAAACTCTGAGGAACCTCCTGACATACTTACAGGGTTTTGCAGCCTACTGTCCAGTGCTTCTCTCTTTCGAGTGAAAGTGCTCAGCATCGTATGCCGTGGATCCCAGGAAATGAAAGCTTCTGGAGGCCTAATGAGGGAAAAAAAGCGTGGGAGTTGAGAAGCAGCATCTCGCAAATGTGAGCTGATAACCTCCATCTGAACTACTCAAATAACTTATCTAGATTAGTCATAGCTTCTGCTACAACATTCACTTTACTCATTGCTTCTATATAACAGGTATAAAAACACTGGATCTTGTGCATCAGCTACCAGAGAGGAGATGAGCTCTGAGGACAGTCCACATATTTTTAATTTTAGTGCAAGTGAAATAAATGGTGAAAGAAATAGTGACAAACTAAAAAAATAATGTACCTACTCGTACTGGCATTATGGCACTAACAGGAACCGTGAGGCTGCCTGGGCTCAGCTGGCATGTTGAACCTCTTCTTATTTGTACCTTCAAACCATAGGTTGTTCAATTTGAGTTTTGAGTGCTCAACTTCCAGCTGATCAGCACTGATTAATATAAAAACTTCCTCTAACTGGGTCTTGCCAGTACCCTGTCAGTACACAATACCCCCTGTAAAAGCCAGGAAACCAGGTCCAAGGAACCAGTAAGTGGGCATTCGAGCGCTAAGACTGAGCTCTGTTCTACAGGAGGAGCAAAAATCATATTTAATGGCTGTATCCTGGCCCACTTACTATGTCTTATAATTTTGCAATGTTTTCAACTGTAAACACCGACGATTAGAAAATCCTACAAGATACCTAGATTTCTTCCTTTAAATAACAGGTTATCTCCATGGGATTTGACCATTGTCAGATCTACAGTTCACACCAAGAACCAGGGTGTGTGGGAACATGCTCTTTCGATTGAGAGTCCATCGCTATGTTTTGCCACGGTGGAGGCCCAGTGCAATGTAAAGCAGATAGTGCTTGTGATTAACACATGCACCAGGCTGACCCCTGCCCAGTGGAGGGGGCTTGGCCAGTCTGTAACAAATAGCTTTTGATGGCATGGTGTAAACCTGGAGAACACCCAGGAAACAATGAAGCGGCTGGTGTTGTGGCCTGCAGCAGCCGATCCTCTGTTTCACTCTCAGACACTGAATTTCTTCCATTTGCTGAACTGCTCTGACTTGTTAGACTTACATTTCCTTCCTAAAAATATCGTGAATATCAATTCTGAGCTTGCTCTCGTAAAGACAGGCAGCTCTTCCTACTACATCAATGCAGATTTGTAATTCTGTATGCTTTCATTTACTCTAGCTTTATGATGTAATAATTCACTGGGATCATTGAAAGTCACAGAAGAAAACATTTCTCAGTGAGCACAGGCATAATAAAATTGTAGCGGCAGCAGAGTCAGAGGCAGTACCCAATTTATAAATCAGACAACATTCTCGACATTCAATCAGCTGCAAATAAAATATGAATATTTCCAGATATTCACATTTTCAAATGTCTACAAATAATTGTATATCTAGCTCACTTGTTTGGAAAATCAGTTTGCCTCCCCACGAACACAGAAAACTACACTCATGCCCCCACAGCACTTATATAAGTCTCAGTGGCTCCTGGTAGGAAGGAACTTCAGAAATTCTGCATATTTATATAAAAATAATCCTAATTTTCAAGTAGGAACAAGTGGTAATTTTCTAAGTTCTTGAAATCATATTTCAAAAGTGTCGCAGGCACTTTGCAGTCCAGCTGTTTTTGGTTTTCCATATTAGTTGTAGGGGAGCTAAAAAAACATACTATTTCCCCTGCAAGCCAAGGAGAACCATTGTCTTTTGCATATAGCAGGAAAGGGAAAGATCAAAATGGGAAAAAAAGAGCCATGTTTTGAGAGTTGAGTTAATTCTCCTAAGTACTAGCTTGGCTTGGTTTAGTGCAAGCTTGCAGATGGGCCTACCAAAGAGCATCTGTTCTCTGCTGTAGTAGAAAATGGACTCATTGCCCAAACAATTCTTCCTGCTTTGATACAACATGTATAAATAAAACAGTGGGCAGCAACTGCTTTAGAAGTAAATGGGCAGTCATGAGCAGTGTCATATCTGACAGGAGGACACCATTCCTGAGAAATATTTCAGCCTATAAACAAAGTCAGTGGAGAAAAGCTGGGCACTAGGGTTACAAATACATGGGAATTTGCCATTCTGAAGGTCCTAGACCAGTATCAGACAGACTGGTCTGCATGGGGGCTTATTGCACAGTAAGACCTAAGGGTTGGTTAAGCCTGTGCCCTTCATGGCACAACCCTTAGGTCTTGGCTATCAAGCAACCAGACCAGGGTGGATGTTGCAGAGCACACAGCTCTCTCAGCACCATGCAACCAGCTCTCCTTCACATGGGCTGAGGGGAGATGCCACAGGCCTTGGCCTGTGTCGGGGGGGCAACCATACCACCCACAGCACTGGTGGGTCCCCCAGTGCAGACACAGCCTGTGACATCCTGCAACCATCTCCCTTTCCTATGTAAGGAGGTTATATAAGATTTTTTCCAGTTTTACATGTTAATCTGGAATAACAGATGTATGACCTCCTTATCACTGCCTCTGTTTGTTGTATTAATTATCCTCTGTCTTTCAAGTTTGACTAGTTATCTAATATCCACTGACTGTAAATCAGCAAAAGCTGATCCAGAATGGATGCAGCAACCGTCAAATGATTTACAGAGGAGAGGAGACATCTGAAAACAAAAAGTATAGTCACTGCCATTCTGTGGAAAATAAACCATCCAGCATTTAGACAGTAAAAGCGCACCAAATGTTTGGAAGATCAATCCTTTTCAACTGGAGGATGAAGAGCTGTTTCCAGAGTAAGACTACTGAGACATACAACACCAGCTCTTTGCATGGCAGCTCAGAGGGTCCATTTGGGAAAGAAACCAAGGTGGCTCTGTTCCACCAAGGATTTCAGTGCTGCAGGATCTGATTAGAAACAAAGATGGGGAATCTTAGGCTTCTCAGCTTCCAGGATGAACTAGACTGTGGCCTTTCAGTGCTTGCTGGTCCAGCCAGCCCCGAGAGGCTGCTAACCAGCTGCTAACAGCTGCTAACACCTGGGAGATCACTGACCAGATGAAGAGCATGGCAGCTCCCTGGGACACAGCCCAGGCACTGCAAGAAGTTGCATGAGATCAGTGGTGCGAAGGGTTCCTGCTCAGCAGTAAGCAGGCAGCTCTGACTGCACAGCACTCAGCTTTTTTCTGGTGGACTGTCAGGATATCAATTTGGGCCAATGGATCTCAGCTATATGGTGCAGAATCACTGTCCTTCTTGTGTTGGGACAGGATACAAACCATGCAGTGGTTAAACAAGTATGTTCTGGAGCAGTTGACAGTCTCTGAGGTGAGTGTTGGCCCTAGGAGCCAACATTACATTCAACTCCAGTGTAAGGAAAGAAAGTGTATAGGACACTGCTCTACTGCTCTAGAAACATCAGTTCATGCTCAGGAGCTTGCAAGTCACAGCTGCTTAAGACATCTTTCCCTCCCTCCCCACACTGCAGCTCTGAGTGACTCAAAATGAGGCAACTGGGAGCCATGATAACATCCATTTTTCTTTTTTAAACTCAGAAAGAAACTGGTGTCACACAGGAAATGTTTTACCCTCATTCCCTTAGCTGGTTCAATCCATCTCTAACAACTTTTGAACCCTCTGACTAATTTTAAATACATCTGACATAAAAACAGAGGTCTCAAGGGTTCAAAGCTCCTTCCAGTTTTGCAAAATCAGCATTCAGCTGGTGAGGAGAACCTCCTGTGCAGGGAAAAGGCAAGGAGAGTTTGATCTCTAGCCATTTTGCTTGTCTTGCTCAGCTCCCAGGAGGCAGCAGCCAGCTGGGCTCCCAGCACGACAGCCAGACAATCAGCACATGCACGGCTACAAACCTGCCACAAAACATAGTGCTGCTTGCCCAGCAAAACACAGGCACTTCCCATGCACAGGAATGAGCTGAGGATACTGCCTGGTTGCAAGGGACTGAGCACAGGGAGCATCAGGTATGCAAGAAGGTGCTGAGCAGGGATGGATGAGGTGTCCTAAGAAACATGGAAAGAGATTTCAATATAAGCACAGAGAAGGCAAGACAAGTGCTGAAGAATCTCCGATCCCTCATCAAGGCGTTATTCCCTCTTACATTTGAGATGAGAAACACATGGAAAGAACGAAGGGAGTGTCCCCTGGTTCAGGGCTGATGCAGGAGGTTTACATGCCCAACTGGTGCAGAGTCCAGTTGGAGGCCTGTGGTT
>NW_010333288.1:10524-54699 GCF_000700745.2 Antrostomus carolinensis | reverse complement strand
TCTCAAGCTCTCATAGAGGTTTGTTAGAGAGGTTTGTCTCAAGCTCTCATAGAGGTTTGTTAGAGAGAGAGAAATAAATTCTGTGCCTCTCTGCCAGATCTCTCTGGTGTCTTTCCAAGTGTTTAGAAGACTGAATGATGGCCAAAGTCACACATGTTCTCTTGGCTTTGGTACTTTTTCTTCAACTGTCTATTACAGTCCAGTATATAGAAACTTGCTTATGACAATGTGCTCTAATTTTCATCCTCTTAAATTAATTGCATTTTTCCCATATCGTATGAACAGTTAGTACTGACTTCCATGGTTTCTCCACTTGACCATTTTGGCCCTTGTTCTCCAAATTATGGTTTATATTTAGTGCCATAACGATTATTCAAAAATCTGACCCTCTAATGCACTTTTCATTATTCTTCAAATTGACTTTGACCTCTGCCGTTCACATATTTGCAAATTAAATGTATCACTTAAAACTTTGTGAAGTAGAGACTGCTGAGTGCCTGATAAAAAAAATTCTTTGAGTAAAACAGAAGAAACATCAACAGTAAGAATTATACCCTTAAACTGTGGTGTCTATAAAAGATGCAGTTTTCCAACAATATTTTAATTGTGTCAGCAGTAAAAGATAAACTGTCAGAGCACAAATAAATGGTCTTAAAGTTATTAATAAAATGACTGAGGGTATGACAGGAATGACAATTTGTTTTAGGAGAATTTAAGCTTTGGAAAAATATTTGTCAAAAAGATATAAACTAATTAGAACCAAGAAAGAAGACTGCCATGCAGCTTATTTCCAGGTAAGTGAGATTGGGAAGTGTTAGGAGGTTGCCCGGTTTTTTGGAGATGAAAGACAAGATAAGGATGACGCTTGTAGGAAACCTGGATTAGGTCTGAATTAATGTCCTGTGGATGACAACGTGGGATGGGAAGTGCTGGTGGTTTTGTCTTGTATTTGGCTGGCTGATAACTTCATGGAGTACCAGCGAAGCCAGGATTACTGTACTAATTTATTGAGACTCTGGCTGCATCCTGTTAGTTAAATAAATATGTATTTGCTGCTTCTGATGTGTTAGAAATCCATAGAGAAGCATTAGTAATATTACATATTAATGTAAAATGAAATTAATAGTGATGTGAGCTAATAGGCTTTGGCTGCAAGAGGGAAGATTTCTTGCTTGTTCTTTGAACTCAGATAGAGGGATAATAATCTTCAGGCAGGTGGTGGAAAGGTGCTGGGACCTAGTGTTGTGAATCCTGGTAATGAGAATTGTGGGATATGATGAATCACACATCTTGGGGACCCGTTTCCACCTTCACTTGGATTCATTCTGGTGACTTGCCCAAAGCTGCGCCTCACACTGCATCACAGTTCACCTTCCTGTACCCTCGGAAGAATGAAACCCAGCTTTGTGAGAAGAGCAGATTGACAGTGAGAATGATCGGACAGAGATTTATGATGAATATTTATTGGAAAGGGCATTCATTAGAGCTGGAGTGCACAGCTGACAGTGAAAGTTTAGATAATGTTTCCTCCCATGGGAGCAGCGCTGTGATGCAGAGGACACAACCCCTTACTTAGCTCCTTGCTCCAGCATGCTGCAGGCCCTGCTGCAGGCTAGCGGGGAGATGCAGATGGGAAGCCTTCTACGAGTCTCTGCTGCAAAATGCCTGTGTGTTAGTGAACCAGCTCCCTCCCCTTCCACTGACCTTGGAGGATGCTGGAGAGTCTGTGCATAGAAAGAGCTGAGCATAAGCTGTGTTTTGCAGTGCAAATTTTCTCCAAGGTTCTGCAGAGTTCCCCTGCTGCAACCTCCTTGCAGTATCTATGAAAATGTTTGGCTAAGCTTGTGAGGACCTTGTGAATCCCCAGAGATCTGCATGCAGGATTTCCATTGATGCCACTCACAGTTAACTTTCACCAAAATCCTTGAATATATATAACAAAACACCTCAAAGGGGAAACCTTTTTATAAAGGAAATTAATTAGGTGGAAAAAGCAAAACACCTTCTGCTATTTGAAGATTCAGTTCCGTATAACTGTAACCCTTGGTACTCAGAGCAGCAACTTTAATCGGTGGCTGATTATTTTTACCTATGTTTTGTACTGCAGTCTGGCTTTGCTGTTAAAACCCACTCTTCTGTTATGCCTTGGAGGAGAGATGGCTCTGTTGGGAATAACACAAAACATGTATATTGGATTTCTTTTTTTTAAAAAGAGGGTAAAATAGCAATAGCAGCCTTGTTACGGAGCAGCGGCTGGGGAGCAGCTGGCGGAAGCTAATAGCCCTTGGCCTTGCCTTCAGTGATCCAGTCTCACAGGTGGTTGTCAATCCCTTGGAAATGTTCTCAGTGTTGATTGTTATTTTTAATTATTAAGGTAAACATTGTAAATTAGATGACAGCTAAGAACTACAGCTTTTCACTTAAACTAATATCCAAAATACAATAATGGCGAAATTTCCATCTTTTAAAATCCTTCAGGATTTTTTGGAAGAAAGGAATGGACAGACACATATATGGTGAAGTTTAAGCAGAGAAGCCATATGATTTTGCTAAGAAAGTGCTATGGAACACAACCTGAATTCTTAAGCCAGCACAGATGAATTTGACTGTGAACTCCATGATCAGAGCTAGTTCAGGCTCCATGTCCCTACTGAACAGCACCTGCAGGGAGAAAAGTAGATAGTGAAATGCTTTATATGTAAAACATTTCTTTTTGTTTCTTCAAGTTGACTCTGGTTGCCTGAAGTGGAGAAGTAAGCTGAATGAGGATAGCAAGAAGTTTCACAGGAAAAAAGGAAATACAGGATAAATCAAGAGTTCTCTTTCTGCCTGGTATAAGCCAGCAGAGTAACAAGCACTCATTATAAGCAGTGCTCTAGGAGAAATTCTCCTGGAAAGATACTGAATGTTCATTTTTTTTCATTACGCTACCTGCCCCAAGGCCAAACCTGTCCAGAATTTGAAACAAGCAGTCCCAGGCAAAAGTGTCAAAAACAACTGTAACTTATTTGGTTTTTTTGTGAGTAGGTTTGTTCACAGACCCTGAAGTTTTAGGGAGCTTGCCCTCGTATGTTTGTTACTGTGAGTAAAAAATCTAGTACTGAGATAAAATATAGCAGCAACAGGAGGGAAGGGCTAAGGGGAGGGCACCCATGTGCTACTGATAGAAGAAAAAATTACACTATATACAATATCCTTTCTTCTGCATCCTGTCAGCAGGACCCACTGGACCTTACCACAAAGCAAGAGAGGCAAAGAGCTGTAGCACAAAACTGCATAACAGAACTGTCTCTCCCTCTTCATGCTTTGTCTTTCTGCAGCCTCTGCCTGAGAATCCCGGAGCCCTCTGGTCATTTCCTCATTTGTCATCCTGCAGGACTCCAATCTCTCTGTGGAAAGGTTTCAAAGGAATTAAGGAAGAGCAAAGAAAGAAGGAAACAAATCCAGCAACAAAATTCTAGCTCCTCTCATAAATTGCTTGCTGGCCTAAGCTTTAGCTGGAATTTCAAGGCAAATGTGAATGGTTGATAAGATTTATAGTCATGGGAGGTTTTTTTTAAATAGAAATAGCATTGATAATATAGTGAATGATTTGGGAAATGATCCACTTCAGACTAAAACTTCAAAGATAGACAGGCGAGGCTCATTTACTGGAGAAACTGCCCATGTAAAATAATATGCCTGAAATCTCTCTGACCAAGGAGACAAGACAGCTTATTTCAGAGATAGTCATCCAAGACCTCAGCTAGTGTAAATCAGCATAGCTTGACTGATTGAATCCTGTGAAAACATAATTGGGTAGTGTATCCCCTCCACTCTGTCTCTTGGAGAGAGGTAAGGACAAGCCCTGTTCTTGTGGCTAAGAGGAGAGAAGCTGTCACAAGTAAGAGCCTACAGTAGTGACATAATGAAAGAGAAATAAAATTGTGAAAGGATTCAAAACAGTTTGGAACAATAAAAAAATGCAATATAGCTGCTAATTTTCAAGGAAGTGTCATAAAAAGGCTGATCAAAAACTCCATCCCATTTGCAGTACAAAGGAATAAGTAAAATGATACCATTTTCAGTGGAAAATTGTAAGGAGAAAAAAGCAAAAGACCTCAGCTCTCACCCTGCAGAGTAATTACTACAAGATACCTAGTCAATAGCTTTGTTCTGTCAGAGATCATGATAACATATACAGAGATAAAGCCAGACAGTCTGCTTGGCTATACATCATTAATATAAACCCCATAATTTAGAAAATACCTCTCCAGACTCCCTCTCCAGATAGAAATCTGCTAATGAACCATGATTCAGTTACATTCCTGATCAGGAGAATTTCTTTCGAGCTGTGTTCTAACTGTATTTTGCTTCCTATGTCCCAAAGACCAATTAAGCATTTTGTGTGCAGCTATGCTATAGATAATGAATGTACCATACAAAAATGCTTAATTGAATTTTGAAGAGAAAAATAGGTTATGTTCTGCTCATTTCAGTAAGAAGCCAAACTGGATGATTGATGGGACCTCTCTGAAATGGAGTTCCACAAGGAAGAGAGCAGGACGATGGTAAGTCTGGGTGGCAGCATGACAGTTAGCGAGATCAGCCATTGAATAAATTGGTGCCTAATCTGATTTTTCAGCATATCAATCACAGTATGTTAATACCACAGTCTTTAGTGGGTCTCCACCAGAGGTAGATTTGGCCCACTTAACTTAGGTAGGAGGTCTGGAAAGGGTGAAGTCCTATCAGTAAAACCTGGAAATGGCTGGGAAGTATAAACTCATTTGCTAATAGAGGGCAGGACTTTGTAACTCTCTTCTCTCATCACAGCCACATGGATCTACTCAAGGCAGCTTTTTTTAGCAGGTCTGAACTCTGCATTAAAATCTTCACTGCCTGAGTTTAAGTTAAATCCTATCCATCCTTGGAAAGAGGAAATACAGAGGAAATCCTAAAGCAAAAATATCCATATAGTTCAGAATTGTGGTAGAATCCAAGCTCTGCACCAGACTTCAAACAGTGAACTAATATTTTAATAAGCAGTGTTTTGCAGGAAGATCAGTAAAAAGCTTTCACAGAGGTTCTCTTTCTCTCTTGGTATAAGCAGACAAGCCACTTCAGTCAGAGAAGAATCATTGCATCAGCATCTTAATGTTAGAGCTTAATTGACATCAGGCCATTTATCAGTCCAGGTTTCTTCCCAAAGATAACTGGGTTTATACCTTTGTCCATTAAAGATTAAAAAACTTCTGTGTGAGACAGAGGAAAAAAAAGCTTTTTGTTTATATCTGTGAAGACCTTTTGTTGCCAGACATTTTGGAGCATCTTACTTTTTTGGCTGTTTCCTGGTGGCTTGAATTCTGATTACTTATCCTCAGGAAGTCAGCATGGTATAAGTTCCACTGATCTTGTTGACTTTGCTTTCATGTGTAGTAGATAACACTGGGGAAAAGTAGAAAAGATGGAGTCATTATGGATTCTGAAAGAAGTAATAACAAACATCCACCACAGAGCACTTCGAAGAACATAGGAGACCCTGCAGCACAGTTCTGCCATAACAACCCCCTCATCCCCACAAGCTTTCTATTTCTGAGTGGGAAATTTGCATGGCAATACAGACAAGCCTGTGTGAGAGGTGCAGACCAAGCCCCCAGGTACAGGCAAGTAAGTCAGTGCTTTCCAGCAAAAGAAAACGCAACTAAGGAAATGCACAGTGCTGGACAGAAAATCTTGATGGATTCCAGTTCCATGATCTACCCAGCCTTGAGGGAAACCTCACTCTAGGTAAGCATTAGTCTCTGTCCCTGTGTACTTGGTCCATATTTGAGTTTTATGAGCTGTAGAATGGACAAGATTTGCTGTGGCATTTAGGTACTGAAAGCTGCTGCTAGGTAGATAGTACATTTTTTCCAGATGTCTAGGGAGGGGAGATACTTGGTTCCAAGATACTTAGGCAGGTCTTTCCTACTAGGAGAAGTATGACACTAGAGGCATGTCTCCGTGTCCTGAAATGATTTTGAAAGTCTGATCCTTGTTTTGTTTAGCTCACAGTGCTAAAGCCCTTGTTCTAAACACTGCAGCTCCCAGGCTGGACTTAGTAAAATCTGAGTTGATCAAAGTTGATTAGTAAAGTGGTCATCAGGAAATACAAAGCAGACACACTTCCTCCTATTCCCACATCAATCTTATCAGATCCACATGGAGCATGCCACATACTTATCTACACATCTTCCTATACGTAAGTTTAAGGCAGAAGGAGATACCTCACGTGGAGATGTCTGGGATTTTGCTTCCTTATTACACCCTGTAGGATGTAGCAAAGTTGATCTTTTACAACTGTGAGCTCAGCACTGCAACTCCCTATTAAAGAACTCCATCTTTCCTGAAGCATCCAGAGATTTCTTGGCATGAGAAAGTTCCTGTCTGTGATAAGTTTTTACAAATTGAGGCTCCTTTGTATTGCAAAGGAAAATCTATTTCCTCTGGTTTCTTCAGCTTATTTGTTACATGGTAGAATGCTTAGACAGAATGTGAGGGAAAGAAAAGGAGCTCTAGTGCTTAGGGAAGAGCATGTAGATTACTTTAATTTTGCAGATCCCCAAGGTATCAGTCAAGTTCATTGTAAAGATTTTGCAGCAAAAACATGGCACAGAAGACTGACATATCAGTGGAACCAAAGGTGAACAATCCAGCTGTTATTAGATAGTTTTCCTTATGCAGTGCTAAAAAGCTAAGGCACTGCCACTGGAAAAAAAGGAAGGGAAGTCAGAGAGGGAAAATACACACACGCTGTGCGTATTTCAGATGGTGGAACTGGAATATCTTATTCTCAGCACATACTAGTAATTGCTATTTTACAGCACTCCAAACTACATTAGGGTTTGCATTGATGCATTTGCATATTGATAGCTTTGCACTGATGTCCTCTCAAAGTCACATTTCCCCCAAAACCTAGAATTACAAAGGAGAGACTTGCTGAGCTGTGCTGGTACATAGCTCCACAAACTCAGATGCTGACATTTGCATGACCCATTGATGATCTTATTGGCTAAGTGCCACGTTAGGAGATTGAATGCTGATTTGATAGAACCAGAAGATGAGATCAGGTGTCCACGCTTTGATACTTGCATTTGACAGCTGGATTCATATTCCATCATAAAATCGCTCATTAAAAGATACCGATGTTTCCCAGTGAGACAAAAAACCCCAAAAGACAAGGGCAGAACTTCATATGAGAGGAAAAGGTGAAGCAAAGACAATAAAATATTTTGCCTGGCTAACGTACAGATGCAGAAAAATTGGATTTGAATTCAGAATGGCATCTCTAAGCCCAAGACTCAATTATCAGGTATTTTGGGAGCTGACTTTTTCCATCCCAGCCTGTCAGAAAGGCTGAAGCAGGCAGGCAGGTGTATGGTCTTCCCTACCACGGCAGGTACAGCAGCTATGAGGGAAAACCTGAATTTGTTGACTTGTAGTTACTAACCCTCCCTTTACCTGGCAGGGTTCCTCTGCTGAATGTAACAGGAATATTTTTATTTCCTCTGAGACATGATTTAAGGCTCCTGCAAAATTCAGAACAGCTGTGCAATCTGAAGAAGAGAAGGGACTGTCCAAAATGCAAGGAAAAGGCAGAGTAAGTGAAAATACAGCTGAGTAGGGTGATAGTGGGGACTATAAGGAAATGCAGGCTTGACCCTTTGTGATAGTTTCACTGGGCTGGCCCTTGGCCAGCAGCCCACTGCCCCCCCCACCCCCAGGGGATAGGGGAGAGGATTGGGGAGCAAGGCTAAGGAGACTTGTAGGTTGAGACAAGAACAGTTTAAAAAGAGAAATAAAAGAAAACTTAAAATAATACTAATATTAAAATAGTAGTGATATTGATAACAGTAACAAAATACACAAATGAGTGACACCCAGTGCCATTGCTCACCACCCGCCCACCAAGCCTGGCCCGATCCCAGATAACGATCCCGGAGGAGCGACAATCCCGAACCGAAACCGCAATCCCGGGAGAGCCAGAGCCCGAGCGAAAGCCAGAGAGAGCAAGAGAGGAAGAGCCCCTCACTGATATACTGGACATGATGGGATATGATCTGGAATATCCCCTTGGCAGAGCCAAATGCCAGTTCAGCTTATTAATTGAAATATTCCTCACCCCCTTAGATGTTGCTCTTGTCGACTGACAGAACACAAAGTCCTTCACTTCCAGCGACAAAAATGCAAACACTGGTGTGTTCTCAGCATTCCTCTCATAACAAGTCCCAGCTGAAAGCAAAATGCAGCACTATTCTAACTACTGAAAGAAACCCAGCTCTGTCCCAGCTAAAAACCAGGACACCCTTGCTAAGGCTGCAGTCCAGAGCTTATTAATGTCTACAGATTTGCCTTGCGGTCTTTTAACCAACTCCATATTTGGGTTTAAGATCAACAGAGCTTCTTTTTACCAGTTTCCTGGTGTATGAACACTAGTGGTACTAAGAACCAGAACATAATAATCTTCTTGTTCCCCTCCCAGAGGAGTGCTCTGCACCACTGTAGAGAGCCCATCAATCTACTCAAGGGAATTTGCAAGGAGATTTTGTGTGGTATCAGCATAGCTGCATATCAGGGCATGAAAGGACAGAGTGAATTGTTAAGACAGGCAGGAAAAAACTGCTTGAAGAAGTAACTTAACTACCCAGATAGAATTTGTTATATGGCAGATACACAAGACTGAAAGAAAATCTGGAAGAATACTGATAAATTGCTAAAATAAGAGCTTTTTGGTCAGCACTATGGATGCCCATATCTTCTACCTTATCCAACATACCAGATCATTCTAGCTTCCTGTGAAAGATCAACAGAGAACAAATCCAGAGATCTAGAAACTTTGCCAAGGAAGGACTTATGTGAAGAGGCTTTGTAACTGATTGAAGATCTTCAGCAAAAACAGCACATGCTTTCTTGCTAGGACAGCTTCTGGAGAAAGAACTATTAAAGATCATGCCTGATTATTTTCAAATGGAAAAATACTTTTATTAAAGGGGCTGTATATTTCCCAGGCAATGTCATTACTCGATTTTTATGTTTCATGAAACTCATAGTTTTTAGCAGCAAATGTGCAAGTAAAGAACCACTCTAGGGCAATCCTCTGCTTAATAAAGCAAACAAAACAAACCAAAAAAATGGTGATGTTGTATAGCAGCTCCTAAAGGTCCTGTGACTGTGGTTACAGTCAGCCAGGTGGAACTGCAAAGCACCTAGAGCTCGACTTGCACATTTAATGTTCCTCTGCTCTGGCACAACCGCAGTCTTGGGGCAGATCCATCTCGGGGCATCCGTGGCACTGGCTGTGAGAAGAGACATTGAGTGACAGGGAGGTAATTGCTGCAGAAATCCCCAGCATGGTTTTCCTAGCCACCCACCCCTTGGGAAATACACACTTGTCCTGTAAGAGCAAACTTGTTGGATTGCAGTTCCTAGTTCTAGGCTCTTTTCACCAGCCTTTCTTTAAAACAAAATAAAAATGACAGGCAGTCAGCCTAGCTCTGTATTAGAAATAGCATGGCTGAGGAAATAATGACTATAAGAAGAATAACTAGAAAAGCCAGTCACCAGTCTTGACGATGCTTTTTTTGCCACCAAAACAGCTTGATGCCCTTTATTAAGTGAGATATAGACAATAGAGAAAGAGAGAGAGAATTGAAAAATCATTCCATTTGTGGTACAGTGGTAAGCTGATAAATCAGTCCATGAGGAGGAGAACCACAGATGTATGGTACAAAGCTGTGTCTGCTACAGTGCATCTGAAATTACATTATTAGAGACTAGATTTGGCCATGTTCTGCACAGCAGAGCCTGAAACAGTCAAAAATCTGTTGTAATTATTCTCTGTTTTAGGAGTAGCCATTAAACATTCTGGTGTGAATTTTAACAAGCAGCATTCTGTGAAGGAAAGAGATCCTTCAGTAGTGTGGGGTCTGAGGAAGAAAGACTTAACAGACAGTTTGTAAGTCATGTGGCAAAGGCACAAGTGGCTTACAATCCAGCTTTTAATTCAGGGCCCCTCTCTGCTGATTTCTTGGTGTGAGCTTCAAAAAGCCATGACAGGTCTCCCTTCTTTGACTAGACCGAGCAATTCCTCCTGAAGGTGCTCACATTTACTCCTATCTGCCTCGTCTGAGAAGCCTGAATTCTCAGAGGCTGGAGCACTCACTCACAGTGTCTACACGCTTCACTTGCCCTGGCAGGCCCTGATCGCAGCAGGGGCTTGAGTGTCACCAATAATGAAAGCCGCAGCCACTAGCTTTGGTGAGTGTACGTGGGAATGGTTTGACCTTGTTTCATCCCAAGGCAGGGGTGATAGTCAGTACTTTTCTTAAATGCATGTGATACGAATCAGAGGCAAGTGATAAGGTGAATGACTTTCCTTTGGGGATGAGCCTTGATTTTTCTCTTCTCATGAGAAGCTTGTTTAACAAAATACAGATTCCTCAGTCGCGTATGTAACAAGCTACTGCAAAAACTGCTGGGACTTCATTCAGATTTCAGGAAAAAGGGAAGAGGTTGCTTTTCCTGAGACTTTGCATGCATAGGAATTTCCAGGGACTCTGTCCCTCACCCTGCATTTTTCAGTCCCTTTTCACTACTTGATCTTAGGTTTGGACTGACAGTACCACTGGAGTGGTCTGGGGAGGGTTTGTCTATGTGCACTGTTTTTACCTGAAAGACCATCATCATGTCAGCACATCATCTGCAAATGTTAGTTGAATGCCTTGAAAAGTGCTCATCAGTATGCATACAGTAGCTGCTGGGCACAAATATGTATGAAATTTTGATCATTGGTATTGAAGTGGTGATCCTGAATATAAATTAGGAGGCTTCTAAATGTATCAAATCTTAGTTAAATGGGAACCAAGTAAATACTGCATTTTTAAATTAGAGTTGTCTTCCATTTTAAAAAGGGAAATCTGATGTTAGTTGGTTCTTCAGGCTAGCTAAAGCCCTTTAGGGAATGTAAAAAAAACATTATTAAAATAACAGAGACATTTAAATTTGAAAAATAATTGCCTAGGCGTAAGCAAGCCTTTTATCGTGCGTGCAAAGCTTTTAAATCTTTAGATGTTGTTGAGATATGGCAGACAGGACATAAAAATGCTTACCTGTGCAATACCTTTCTATTGTCTGCTCAGGGAATAAGTTCTCAAATAAATTGATTATCCTAAACAAACAAACAAACCCTAAACAGAGAGGGATAGATGGTTCCAGCTGCCACCTGTGAGGAGTTTCTCTTTACAGCTTGCTTGCTGTGGCAGCTCTCTGAAAACCATTAAACAATTGGACATCTTCATCTTCCTCCAACATTAAAGAAGAAGAGAGAATTTCGGTCATCAGAGGTGTGGAAAAGTCAACATCAAATTTTCCTCAATTCCCTTTGCACAGGAGCTGGAAAGCACCTTCCCTTTGCGTTGTCAGCTGTAGTCCTGCAAGCAGCTCTTCATACAGTTCATACAGAACCACACATAGGGAAGACACCAGTCATTTTTTCTTGCTTTATCAGTTCTCATGTAGCACACCCCCTTTAATTAACTGTCTCTCTATCAGAAGTTTTTAATTCAGTTGGTGAGAAACACTTGGATCAATGGTGCAATCTTTCAGGTTTGTAAACAGTACACTTATTTATGGTTTCAAGGCAAAGATTTTCTCTTATGAAAATACCAAGAATTATCGAGGAAGATCCCAGTGGTTCTCCCTACTTAGGAACTGTTACTGCTTTCATTCCAAATTGCACTTGAACAGCAAATCTGCCGTGTGATAGGACTTGCCGTGCATTCCGTCCTGCTGGTAGCTTCCGTGCATTTTCCTTGTACGAGAAACACACAGTGTGTTAGTATTGCACATGTTCAAATCACCAGGATGTAAATATTTGATTAGTTATCTGTTCATCTTAAGCTAGTCTATGCTTATCACATCAAATAGCTATGCTTTAATTGTGGAAAAAGAGAATACAATGAATAGTAAAAGAAATAAAGGGAAAGCATGTAAAAAACTCAACATCAGTTGGGAGGAGCAGTTCAGAAGGCGGTACATTACTGGTAGAGATTATCTCAGTCTTCAAAATAACATTGGTACAAGATGCATCTGTGAAGTAGAGCCACTATCTTTGTGGTGAAAATTTAAGTGTAGCTAATTCAAATATTTATAGTGTAGCATTATTTGAGGTATATTAGGCATGCTGTGCAGCACTCTGTCCTGCTGCTGTACATTTTGGATTGTGTACAAGCTGGGCTTCTCAAAAATTATTATTACTTTGTAGTGTTTCCCCAGTCTAGAAGCACAGAGGATGATGAGCATCTATAGAAGCTCAGGATGGGAACACAAACACTAAATCATCCAACAACTGTAGTTATCCTGACAGTCTCATGTCCAGCCCATGGACCTGCTGAAGACCGTCTTCTTTTCTTTCAGCCATATTCCGTGTTCCATCCCAGGAGAAGGGGGAGTGAAAGCATTTTCATGCTCCACTGGGTCCACACTTTGCTCTTACACTGCATCTTACTGTTGTCATCTACTTGTGTTTTCTCTGACTTCCTGCAGACTCATTGGGGCCTGAGCATATTGTTTGGTGTTCACATCTCATGCCATATGTGCTGCCACATGCCTGGACTGCACACTAACCAATGCCTATTTTGTATTCTGAAACCTCCAGTGTGACCCTGCTTTAGCATTTAACTGTGAAATTACAGCAAAAGGAAACTTCCCATTTTTTGTTGCCTCACACATCTAGCATATAATCAATAAAAACAATGAATCAATGGCTGGCAACTATCTGTCAGCAATTTTGACACGACAAATAGTTTTGAACCATATGGAGAAGACTGAAATTAGTGCTATCAGCTTATGCATCTTTGACTGTTCTCCCAAATCACCTTCATCAGATTTCTGAATAGCTGTCCATACCACTTATATTGGAGACTGTCTCTTTGACCTGACATCATCTTCACTTTATCCCCGCCACAGCAAGTGACAAACTACGATGCTGACAAATATTCTGCCCTGTCTGGTACCTGAGATGCCTCCTTATTTCATTGGTGTAAGTGAAGCAACTCCACTGAAATTTTGTGAGTGCAAAAGTTGCGCTATTTTAAAAGTGGTCTGAAAACACTGCAAAAACCAAAAAGCAAGTTTTCCTTAACCTGAGGCACCTGCTTAACCTCATGTCCTGCTGTATGCTAATGTGTAGCTACGGCTTTCAATCAGGATTGTAATGTACAGTGTCATTTCCAAACAAAAGTCCTTTTTTAATGACATGTAAATTAATTTTCAAAGGCATTCATTTTGTTTCGTGACAGGGACTCTGGCATGAAACAGACTTCAAATAAGACTTTAGCTGATGCTCTGAGGATTTAACAAGCAGCATTTGAAAACATTTATTTGATATAAGACTTCTGCATATCAACAGGGCTGAGCTCTGATGCCGAGTATCTGATCTTTTTGATATTGAATTTCCCAATATTTTATGACAATATATTTTTTATAGACTTACTGAATGCTGTGAGTTGGAAGGGACACACAAGGATCATCAAGTCCAACTCCTGTCCCTGCACAGGACAATCCCAAGATTCAGACCATGTGTCTGAGGGCCTTGACCAAATTCTGCTGGAATATTGTCAGGCTGGGTGCCATGACCAGCTCCCTGGGGAGCCTGTCCCAGTGCTCCACCACCCTCTGGCTGAAGAACCTCTTCCTAGTTGGAGTATGTGGTTAGAAGAAAAATCAGGAGCCTTTCAAAAGCTGAATTATTTTGAGTGGGTGAAAATCGTTCCTCTAAGAGCACTTACAAGCCCAAAGTCTACTCATGCCCTATTGAAAATTAGGAAACACAGCAGACATTTTGTGCTAGCCCTAGGAGGGCATCTGCTGTGTTTTTCTATGAGCTTTTTTTCTTTAATGATCAGTAAGCATATATAAGACGAGAAAGTTTGGCAAAAAAAACAGCAACACTTCAGTGGAATGGCATTTCCACGTGCAGCTGACATAGTTAATGTTTTATTGATAAGATGCAGGTCTTGCTGACTACTATACATATCCTTTACTTCATTTCCTTTGCAGGCAGCAAGAAATCTATCATTCACATTTTTCTTTTAGCCTACATCTGTCTTAGGCAGTTTTCTCAGTAGATAGTACTGCAGCAGCGTGCCCTCTCGTATTGTTAAGTTGATGGCTGAGTGCCTGATCCTGTTGTTCAAGCCGTCTCGGTGGGCAGAGGGGTTCCACAAAATTTTGGAGGCTCATGAACATCTGAGACTTGAGTTAGGAAGGAAAAACTGCTGATAATCTGCAAAAGCAATCAATTCATTTTGTACCCTTTCCCTTTTCTGCCTAACCGCAGCACAACAGTGAAGGTGCAGACGGAACAATGATAGGGGTGGGTGGTAGAAATGTTTGTGTACAAAGCAAAGTGCTTCTGTCCAAAGTTGCTAGGATGGAAATCTACAAACAATTAAATAGTGCGTTCACCATCTCCAGTGAGTTAGCATCTATTCACTTACAGTAAACACCACTTCTGTTCTTTTTTTGGTTTTTTGTTTGTTTTTTTTTAAAAGTGCAGCTCCTTTCTCAAGAGTTTTCACCCTGCTTTACAAGCAGGGGAATCTCATTTTCCCCTGCAGAGAGACAGAAAAATTGAGAAACACACAGTTAATGCCCAAAGTTGTTCAGCAGTTTCTCTGAGGTTTGGGGGTTTTTTTTTGTCTTATTCACAAAAAATACTACCTCATCTAATTAATGTATCTCAAAATTTCTACCTGTGAAATATGTATTTTTGTGTGGTTTGAGCTGTACGTTGGCCTTAAAGTGAAATTCCTTTGGTGCAGGGACTGAGTCTTTTGCAAAAGAGCACCCAGGTGAACTGCCAAGTCAAGACTCAACATGATAATACTGTCTGAGGGAGACTTTGAAAATAATTAGCTGTCCTTGCTCCTACATTTCTCTTTGACTCTGCACATTCTCATCTTTGGAAGTTCTAGGAAAGTTTAGTTTTAAGTTTTGCTTTTCTGTTGCAGCAGTAACTTACCACAAAGTGATACTTTAAAGCGGGCAATAAGTCTTTGATCTCAGATTTTCAAATATAGATATCTTTTGCCTGACATAGAGTAACTTAAAGAGGATATGATTTACAGACAGTGCATGCTCAGCACTTTCTGAAGGCAAAGTCCTCCTCTTGTCTTTCAAACTGAATGTTCAAAAAGAGAAGCATCCCAAAACATCAGATGCATATTGGAAGTCAAGTGAACCTTTGCTATAGCATATTGGGTGTCACTGACTGACTTACTTTTTTCTCTACTTTTTCTGGCATAAGATACAGAGATTACTAAGTGTCTTTTGTAGCCCATGTATGCAGAGTAGAATAGGTGGTCCTATAAAAAGAATATTGATGTTAATTATTTTCAAGAGCAACCATTCAGCAGCATTAGAAGTTTTCTGTGTAGCAAGTCTGTTCCATTACACTGAAGTACCCAGCCTGAAGGAAGATCCCTGATTGAACTGTCATCTGCATCTTTCAGACTTCACACCTGCTTGGAGTCAAGACAGTTTTCTATTCAGAGACTTTCCCCCTCATCACAATGGCCAAAACAATTCTTAATAGTAGTACTGAGCTGCAACAGCAGGTAATTCATGCTTGTAAATAAAGGACCAGCTTCTGCTGATGCAGATGCATGCAAACAACACAGTTCTTACACCGAAACCTTTTCACTGCTAATACAGACTCAAAGACAGAGTCTTAGTTCCTGCCACAACGTGCCTTTACTCATCCCTTTATCACCACAGAGCAAAAGTGGTTTTCACCTGTCGCAGAACTACTGGAACTTGTCTTCATGTGCCACTAGCATAAGGGTTTCTTTGAAAGTTTCACGGGAGAGCCATTCACATGTAGGACGTTGTGGACGTGCTCCAGATGCTGTTGCACCAGAGGCACACAAATGTGGAAGTTGTATAAAATAGGGTTTATTGTGGCTGGTCCTTGAGAGGTGGCATATTGGAAAGAGAAAAATGAATGGATTAACTGAGGCCATGGCTATTCAAGCATGTTGTCTGCCTGCCATTGGTAGTGGTAGTCAATGCCAACTTTACAGGGACCTTCACATGAAGAATCTCTGGAGACACATGGGAGTGTACATGGATTTAAGGATTGATACGGAGCGACTGCAACATTTGCAACTAGAATTGGTAAGACCCTTTATTCACGAGATGCAGGTGTGTGTATTAGGGCATTTATAGCTTAGTTTACATCTAGCAAGTAATGCAGTGGCAACAATGGGCAAAAAAAGGAAAGGTCTTTTGTGACACAGAAAGAACTTGCATGACTATGTTACAGGACTCTTACCAATGCAGGGATCAGTGGACAGAAAGGCATATAGTTGAAGGGCATACTGTACATTTTCAGCATCTTGCTTTTTTAGCTATCATAGATCCTGTAGCTAGCAGAAATAACCAGCAGTGCAATTCATCATTTTGCTCTATAGTATATTCTTTGCTTTTATCTTCTTTCACTGCTGTGATCTATAAAACTTTGTGATTTCTGGATATTTTATTTTCTATTCAATAAAATGTTTACTGTAGTGTCGAGGTATGTGCAACTTATAAACAGCAATTAAAACATAAGGAACTGACACAGCAGTTCAAAACATAACTTCCCAGACAGCAGGGAAGACAAAAAATTGTGTTCTTATCAGTTATCTAACTGGTATAAAAATATTTTGAATCTTTCTTTGTCTATTCTCTCTGCCTGTTTGAGCACAAATTCACTATGGAAGTGCATCAGTGGTTCCACTAATGATGAGTCAATAGGAACTAAAACTCTGAGACTGAAAAGGAGATGTTGTTACCTCTTCATCAGAAGGGAAATGACACACACATGGGTTGAGAATAGAGCTCTGAGTCAGGAATCCTGCACTGTTTCCTGTGGAATATGCTTCAGTTTGGGAGATCAGAAAAGGTAGTTAAAACCCCTCTGTTATCAGAAAGCTTAAATTTGCCATACACGGAGTCACATCCCTGTGTCAAGCAGGGCTACTCAAGCTGAAAATGTTTAATAACTTCTTCAATTATTTCAACGCAGTATTAGAGAACATGATTAAATTTGCAGATTAACACTAGGATTGAAGGGCTGCAAGCATTTTGGAGGATAAGATTAGTATTCAAAGCAATGTTTATAAATTAGAGAAATGAACTGAAAAAAATGTGAAGACAACTTGATAAGAACAAGTGCAACACAGGTATGAATGATTGGTACAGCATCAGAAAAACAGGGTGACTGGCTAGAGAGAGTCCTGCAGAAAAGAGTCAAGGGGACTTCAGTGGATCATAAATTGGATTTCAGATAACAGTGTTGTACTATTGTGCAAATAACAAACACCCTTTGAGCTGTCCAAACTGAAGCACAGCAGGTGAGGTATGTAATGCTTCTCTCACTTTTCTCTGCTAATACAAATTGACCTATTTGGCACATTGCACTTCAAGAAAAATTGGGACCAACTAGTCCTGAATGATGGTAGCCAGAAAGATCACGGGTGTAAAAAAGCATAGCTCTGAGGAAGGACTGAAGAAATTGGGGTAGTCCAAGGATGTCAGGGCTGGTGGGGGTGGGGGAGAAAGAAAACAAATAGCCATATATTAATAAGGATCTTCTTTCTTATATCTGTGTTCTGTCAGTAATGTTCTGTTATCATTGGACTTCTAAGAAAATATCTCTAGACAGCAGCATTTATCTTTTTTTGCTCACCTACAGTATAAAAATAATTATATCCATTTTCTTGGCTGAGTAGATAGGAGGATGTCAAGTAAGTCCCATTTTTCTAGGCCAATTTGACAGAAATAATTCAAAATTGCTGTTTATTGTTACCCAGTATGGCTTTACATTTGAAATTCAGTAAAAGTGATAGACTTTGTGGTGGAAATATCAAAGTTGGAATTAAACTTTGTATTTACCTGCCTGTAATAAAAGAGGTTTCCCGTACTTACTTTCAAGTATCTAGCTCAACAGGAACAGGAAAATTATTAATGTTGTTAGAATGTGACCTGTTGGCATTTCACAATTATTTTAACTGTTTATTTTATGATATTGCTTAGATCATTGTGGGTTCCACACCAACTAGGATATTAGTGATTTTCCTTTTCCTTGTTTTTTCCAGAAGAGGATGGAATTGGGAGTCTTTTACAGACATCAGAGTGGTAGGTGAGCAAAACGTGATTTGGACACTAGCACTTAATTCTCTCCCTTTGACAAACAAAACACTTATTTTCCTTGGTTAATGTCTCAAAACTAAGTACAGAATGAAAACAAACAAACAAATAACTCAAGAGAACACTGCTGCTCTGAGTCTCTGTTACCTTGCTGATGCTAATTTTCAGATTAAGATAACAGATTTTTTTCAGCAGATCATGCATTCTGCAGACATAGTTGGACTCCTCCCAGAGCATCATAGTCATTGGCCATTTGTATCAGCATAGGCATGTTGAAACATCTGTGATTGTGCAGCTATGTAATTTTAAAATTATTTTTAAGAGAGTGATATGTAATTCATTTAACTAGTTTTCAAACATCAGCTGTTTCACCACCAAATCTTTGACACTTATCTAGCATTTGAAGTATCAGCCCAAGCAATGCAAAAGGGCTGCAGGGCCAGCTTGTGTCTGTCAGTGTCTATTGATGGTCCTCAGCCTCTTCTATATTCACTCAGGTTACAGGTATTTTTCCAGCAATTTGTTGATAAACTAGTAATTTATTTTCAAGGTCAGTTATCAGGGCTGACACTTCTAGTTAGGATATTTTATTTAGAGCTGAGTCAAAGTTTTAAGATTCAAACAGCTAGGAATGGATAATACTTTGCAGGGCACCTCCAGTAATCACAGCAATTTTCTTAGAATAACATGCTCTTCCATGAAGTGCATCTGTAATTATTTATCTCATTAATTGGATAATCTGCTTTTATCAGCATGACTATGTGAAAATGCATCTCAACATACAGATACAGTGCTAATGCCTTGTGTGTGTTTTTATTAATTTTTCAGCCTTTGAAGTACTAACATTTTAAGAATGTATCTGTTCAGCAAAGATACTAAAATAATTTGCAGTCACTATCCTAGGACTAGTGTGCATATCATCATCACAGATACATCCACCTTTGTTGTACTATATTGCCTTGGTATCTATCATGCTGCATTTACACAATGAATCTTTCTTTTCCGCAATACTCTTTTGTAGGAAAATCATTCCTTTCTCAGATTATGTTCTGGTTTGATCTTTCCCCTTTTTCAGTCTTTCATTTTGCTCACTAAACTAACTTAATAATTTTCAAGGACAAAATTAATCTAGATCTTGACACTAGATTTTCTCTTCCTGTAGCTGAATGAGGTTTGAAATTTTCCATGAGCAATTGGTAATTCTTTGATTCTTCCTTGAGAACATGCTCTGATATTTTCAGGGTCTAAAGCGAGGCTGACTGGCCTACATTTCCCTGGATCTTCATTTTTATAGGTGGGTTTTGCCTTTTTCAAATCCTTGGGATCACAGGACTAGTGCAACTCTTCTCCCAGTGTTTCTGACACAAGAGGTCCCGGGAATCAGCTGGGCAATGACAGGCTATTGATGCCTCACACCAGTTGAGGACACTTGCTGGGATGGTCTGGGATTACCCTAATTTTATACAGTGGGACAAAGGAAGACAGCAAAAGAATATGATTATTTATTTTAAATAAATTGCACCCCTCTGGCTGTAAACATGGAATTCTTTTGCTGTGCTTTAGCTGAGGATCCAGCGAAGGCTTACATACAGGACAAACTATGTTTTCTTCAGCCAGCATAGTGAAAAGATCAATGTGTACTGGTGTCTGCTGATAGGGGTGATAAGGCATGGGAGGAGATCATAGCACCAATGGAAAAGGATATGCACACTACAAAAAAAAAGATAGTAAAAGGTATCTATGTGTCAACTGATTTCTATTCAGACAAGTAAAATACTATGAAGGCAAGTTACTGAATGGAATAGTGGTATAGGGCAATGTCTTGGCTAGTTACTGAAGGTAACTTGGAAAGAACGTGCCTAAACTATGGACACAATTTCAAGCAGCTGTGTTTCTCATGTAAGATGTGATAATGTATTCCAAGGGTTTTACAGCTCTCTGTATACATTAAGTAATTTGCTGGGAACAGCAGTACCAGGGGAAGCCATAGCTGCATAACACCAATGTGAGAAACTCTGCTAAAACTCCTGGAATCACTGTGCCCCAACGTACAAAGGAAATGAGACTTCAGCATCAGTGTGTAATATGCTCCTTTAGGAGGTGACTGTCCTTTACTTAAGGTTTTGTCTTTCAGAGGAGATAGACAATATCATGAAACAGAGACTGTGGAAATTTTTAAAATAAATTAGAAGAAAATAAGAATGGGGAAGAAGAATGTGGTTATCTCTGGTTATCATGTGGGTCCCTGAATGTACTCCCTACAGCCCCAGGGATCTGTGTGGAAGAGGACAGAATCGTATTTAGTTGTGCTAAGTTCAGCAGAGCAAACAATTTCAATTATCTTACAATTATCAATGATTGGTTCTTCAGAAGGCTATTCAGCCATCAACAGCAAAGGAAAAATATTTGCAAAGAGCACTAGAGCTGTTGCTCATCTCCAAGAACTGCTCCTCAGGGAAACTTTGAATTTGTATACTGGATTCTTGTCCACTTTGACAACTTTTCATCTTTCCCTCTTTCCTCCTACCTTTATCCTGCAAAACTAATCCTACCATAAATCAGTTCCTGTAACGTGTATGCAAACCTGTTCCCAGTACCCCCGTAACAGGGATCGGTATAGGAGATAAGGAAGCTGCAGGGGTGAATTGAATGGATGTGACATCTCTATTCTCCACTTCTGCATTATGGCTCTTATTTTCCTTGAGGAATGAGACAAATGGGGCTTGTTTCCAAGCTAGTGAGTATAAAGTTGAAGTAATTGCATCCGCAAATATGTGGTCATGGTTTATATGGCTGAAATAAATGACACTGTGTCTCAGTGTTCAGTGATGTAGAAAACACAGTTAGACACAGAAATATTTTTTTTCTTTTTTTTTTTCTTCTCCCTGATTAACCAACACGTTGTATCGTCCTTTTATCTGAACTCTACCTTATGTGCGTTCATCGGGGTAGAGAATCTGCAGGAAAACACCTGTGACATGGACATTTGCAAGGGATTTTAGTGGTTCTCCTCCAGCATTAAACATCGTCTGATTTGTTACTCACTTTGTAAAATATTTAATATACAGCACAAGGAGAAATGTATAAATTTATTATGCTTTAACAAACAAACAAACAGTGTTTATGACAGATCCAAAACAATTCTGCTGCTAGCCACATGTTACATACAGGTTGCTATTTCAAAAAGTATGGAGCTTTCCACCAGTTGACTCCAGTAGAGTTTGAGTTAGTACTTTAGTAGTTACATTTTATTAACTTAATATCTAGTACATACTTTGGCATGAATCAATGAAATTGCTATTTTAAAAGAAAATTTACCTCAATTTGGTTTGTTATTTTAAAAGAAAATTATCCTCATTTTCAAGAGTTGTGTTACCATACTTGTTATTGATTCATGGCTGTGTTTTATGAATAAACACAACGTTTCTCTCAAACTATGTTTGGGTTGATAATCAAATTTAACCTTGCTGTTTTATTCAAGGGAAGGAGCCTTTAGATGCCAGTGTAGTAACATCAACCTGCCACAGGGCAAGAGCTGCCTGCTGTAGTGGGCTGGACTGGTCACATCTCTTCTGTGCTCCGTAGTGGGGACAGAGTATCCCCTAGTGCAGCTATTTTAAAAACTGCTTGCTTACTTGAACTGCTGCCTGGGTTCTCCACTGGAGATGCAGCGTTTTGGCTGCTTTAAAACACAAAGGGAAAGCACTGTGGGTCCCAAAGAGGGACACACGTGGGAGAGGATGTGTGACTTGGGTACATACAGAGCTGTAGTGGCATGTCCATGGATTTTTTTACTGAATTGCCAAACTGCTCCTGTAGAAAAGCATGCTTTGGGGGCCAGTGGGGAGAGGTTAGAAGGAGTGGTTTGGAAGGAGGCTCTTCAGGGAGAATTGCCAAATCTGTGTCCCCTGCCAGTAGTAGGAGTGCTGGTACAGCCTCCTTCATGCTGCTGGCAGCTTCCTCTGCTTTGGTGAAAGCCAAAAGGAAGTAGGCAGCAAAAGGAAGAAGGAACAGAGAACAGAAAAGTGCACGGGATTTGGAAATTCAGAAAAGGCAGGAGGCTTGTTAGGATCTGGGAGACATTCACAGATTGACAGAGGTGGGGCTGGCAAGAGAGAAGGTGCCAGGGCCTGGCAGAGAAGTGAGATGGCTTTTCAGGAGAATAACAAGGAGAAATCATAGGGCAGCTGAGACTTGAGTGCAGTGCTGGTGATGGAGAGGGACATGGAGAAGGAGTGGGGAATTCTCACCCCAAGAAGGAATGGTGGAGCACAGCAAAGCAGAGGCTGTGGGAATCGGTATAGGAGGGGGAAGGTGAAAGAAGGATTGGCAGAAGGAGAGATTAAGTGTTTTCTGTGTGGATCCTGCCTCGCTAGCGTTGAGAAAGCCTGGCTAAAACTCAACAGAGATTTGGTATTACAGGCCTTGCACCCTTCACTGCCTTCTCATCCAAACTAGGGATTTGTCTTCAAGTCTTCACTAGCATCCCAGCCAAGAAACTTTGTGACCTGGCTCAAGGAGGAATATAAAAGCTTGTATAGGGGTGATATAATGATTTACATTACTCTAACCGTTAGGCCATTCTCTTTTCATGAGATGATTTAAACCCTGACCCAGACGAAGGCCGCACATGGTGCCAACTGATGGCACAGTCATTCTGTGAGGGACAAGTGCGTGTGAGGAAGTTCTCCCATCACGCCGGGGTGGCTGCAGATTCACTTGTACAGACTCTGTACCCCAGTGGAGCTTACTGCTTGGTTTGTGCTGGACTGAACATTTGCTCAATACAGTTGCTGCCTGACCAGTGAGGAGGAAAGCCCTAAACAGCCAGAATTAATCTGTGAAACCATAGCTGCAATGAAAATACATTCCTCCTTTTTCCTAGCCTGTTTGCTAAAGACAGCTGGAGAGAGTGCAGCCTGGGAACCCTGAGCACTTCTGCATAATTTTGCATTTAGCAATGATTAAAAATTGCTCATTTACTGATTTCTAAGGAGTCAGTTCCAGTTCAGCTGTGGATAAGTTATTTTTCCAGCTGCATCTAAATGATTGTTTTCATATTCAGCACCATGATTAATGATTTCAGAAACAATAAGAAAAAGTATAGTTTTCATGGGCATATTTCTGATCCTTGTGAATCTGGAAAATTCCTGTAAATAACATAGTCTTATCTTTACTTGTGTAGGTTTCTTTCTCCTCTTCATTGCCTTACCTGAACACTGTAAAAAGGCTTCTAAATGAGTGCCATGTGTTTAAGTAGCCAGTGTCCTAGTTTATACTGCTCATATGATGTAGTTCAAAGCAAACCTGCCTTCAGTGCAAATCTGGAGTAATCCCACTATTGTTAATGAAAGTACTCCAGAATTATACCAGTTCAAATGAGAACAGAATATAGTGCTGTGATACAAATCCAAAGCAATCCAGTTGAACTCAGCCCTTAATTAACCACCAGAAATGTACTACAGGGCTATGACCACACAAAATCACCACTTCTCAACTGTTGATTTTAGACATGTTTATTTTTATTCCCAGAAAACCTGAAGTGCCATCAAACTGTAAATAAAGTCCTTTCCATCAGAATGTGAAATCTTGAAATATTCAGCATTGCCATTTTGCATTCAAATACTTGATCTCAAATTGTTTAATTCTTCTTGCACTTAATGAACAAGTGAAACTAGTGTCATGAATTAAAGCACCAGAGTTTGGTGCTGCGTTCCTGGATTCCTCCTGTAAGTTCTGCGTGCTGTGCTTCAGCTGTATTTTGTCCTGGGCTGGAGAACACAGCAAGGACAAGAGAGGACATTCATATATGTGCATTAGACTGTTAGACTGCTAGGAGGAGATAGGTGCATGATCAACCATGAAAACTACTAAGAACATTTTATTAAAGAATTGCCATTGTTTATGCTTCAGATTTGCTGAAGTGTCTCTGATAAAAGAAAGTGCATTCAAAATGGTTAGCCATCTTGCTGTGGGTTCACCTGCTGAAGCCAACTGGGACAGGTATAAACAGATGTAAGTTCAGATCCAGAGATCCACTGATCCAGTCATCCACTGGCAATGCCACTGAATTTAATCCACAGAAGGACAGAACCCTGTGTGGCTCCCTGCAGAACACTTTTTTCCCTTATGTTTCAGAAGGTGATTTCAAATAGTTTTTAACAGGCTTTTCCCAGAGCTGATAAATTGTCATGTCTTGTACATGGGTTTTTTCTAGCTATGGAGGACTTTGAGCATGAGTTTCATTTCCAAGACTATGTTCTCTTTGGCTGTTCTGAAGATAATCTGAGTTCCTAGCAACATATTAATTATTGGTGGCATTTTGGGGATAGTGTGTTAGTTAACTTTTACCTTACCAGGCAGTCATCATTAAAATAACTTGCGTTACTTGGTTTTGTCTTAGCAAGTGCTTATAAGCAGGTGCACTCACATGGTAAGGTTTTTTGGCAAGCTGCAGGCTGTCTTCTCAGGCACCATTCCTTTATTTGAAAGCTGTCCTCTGCTGCAGACTGAATTACTCTTGTTGGCAGAACCACTTCCTTAAGCATCCTAGATAAGGAGTTGTGGCTGACAATTTGTTGTCAAAATGCCCTGTTTGCTTTAGGAAGGCTTGTTATTAATAGATCCCTGCAGCAGATAGTGAATCTTTGTCAATTTCCAGTCTGTAAAAATCGCTCATACTTCACCATATCAATAGTCATCATTACCTTGTAAAGAAAGACCTTTTGTTTGCTCCTGACATGAGCTCATTGTCATCGTACCCATTAATCTGAATAAACTGCATGTTGTTTATCTCCATCATTTCTGCAAGCCAGTGATGAGCTCTGTCAGTCTCACAAATAGCGAGATGAATGAGTTTCCTTGGAAAACCAATGCCAAGGCAAGGGAACAACAATGACTATTACAAGAATAAAGCACTGAGGAAAAGAAAGGTAAAACTTAAAAACTGGGTGTGAAATGGAATCTCCTGGATTTAAAAATAAGATTAAATTGTCTTTGGCCAAACTGCTGGTAGCTTGACTGTGAATTCTCTGAAGTCGGTGGGGATTTTGCCTGTTTTCCATGGGAGCAGGATACCGCGTGAAAATGGGTACATATCTCTTACCAGGCAATTTCTCAGCAGATGCAGACAGAGTCCTTTGAGTTGGCTGAGCCCATTGATTAAGCTAAATACAACACAAGCCTGCAGACAACTCCATTGATCTGATACATGTGACAGCCAGCGTGGTGGATGAGAGCCCAAGGCTCTAACTCAGGTCTACGTTCATCACGTGAGCAAAACCAATGTGACTGATCTTCTGGTGAACCTTCTCCTTCTTCTTCCACAGAGTTGTAATGAGGCTGTTTCTTTGAAACCCATAGCTATGAGAGGATATACATTTCAGCCAGGAAATGTATAGTTATGTAGTTATGTTCAGTGTGTATTTGGAGAGAAATTACGAATTAATAAATTATTCTGTCAGACTGCACAGATTATTTCAGTGGGTCACTAGAGCGGTACCCACATGCTCTTCTGAATCTCTTTGCATTGAAACACCTTCTAACTAACAAATTGAAGCCCCTTGAGATTGCTATGGGGGAGCTGTCTCGCTTCTCACTGTGTAAAGTGCGATGCAGAAAACAGTGGAAGTGCAGAAATGCTTTGTCGAGGTTGCTGTGAATATGCAGAGAACCATCGCTAGCAGCAGAGAGGGAGAAAAGCTTCTTCCAGGTTTATTTTTAAGGATTGAATAATGTGAAAAACTTGCTAAAGCTGAAAACCTTCGGATTCGGATAAGCTTTTCACATATATTTCTTATCTCCCATGGCTGCTGATAATGACTGGCCTTTTCACCTGCAGAACTGCTCAAGAGCACATTAGAATGTCAAGTGCTAAATGAAAGCGGGCAGCACATATTCATGAATGCAAGTGGTAGCTTATGTCCCAGTTTCCAATGAGCAGTTTCATTTGCTGTGACAGAAAGCATGCAAATTGGGATATTGGCATGAACAAAAAAAGGGCTTTGTGCATAGGGTGTTACAAAAGGAACCGTCAGTGTCTACATATATTAAAACTAATCTGGTTTTAAGGTAGCAGCACTGTGAGGAAGAGCTCTTCTTGCATTCAGTGTTTTACGAACAGAATTGGGATTACACAACAAATTACAGAGAGGGTTTTCATACCAAAGGAAGTGTAATTCCTGAGGGTGACTGTCCACAAGTGCTATCAGTGGAAAGCCCACAATCTTAAGTCCCAAACCACAAGTTAGATACAACAGTATCTGGTTGTGTGACTAATACTAATTAAATATTGAGCATTCAGAGATTTCTGACCTAAAACCTATATTGGTGTTAAAAACAACAACAACAATGACAAAAAGAAATAGAAAAACTAGAGGTCAGGCAAATTCAGAAGTTTTTTTATTTTTTTTTTCCTTCCTAAAAGTTTATGCAGATTTAACTGGAAAATGCCACTGTTGAGGTATTTATAGTTTTCTCTCTGGGTTGTTCAGGTCTCTGACTTCATGTTATAACTGACAAAGCAGAGGAGTGAAAGCTCTGCAGAACAGTTGTGCAAAATACTGGCAGTAAGGAAATACCAAGGAGCAGAAATATAGGCAGATTTGGTAGCCCCCCTTCCTTTTTGGCTCCTTTTCCTGCTCTATTTGCTTGGCCTCTTCACTTCCTTGAGGCATATTTTCATCTCGTGTGTTGTTGCTCATGTGACAAAGCTCCGTGTTGCACATCAGGTATCCAGGTAGCTGCCATAGAATGAACCCAGGGACTTTGAGAGAGAGGGTTTTTCTTTGCCTGTGCAGTAGCTGCTTTCTATTCCTTTGGCATTGATCAAAATTACGATTGATCATGGTAGTACGTTCAATTTCCTGTATGTAGGTCAGCTGCTGGCATGCTTAGTCAGTGTTTTTGTGGCGGTTCCCCTCCTTAGTGCTGACACTGTTACCAGTGCTTTCCTGAGAGGTTCATCGCTTTGTCCCATTGTTTGCATTCTAAATGGCCATTTTAAGCAAATTCCATTTATCAGTAGAATGTCACTCTGAATTCAGATGTGACTTCTGGAGTAGGACTTGTGATGACAACTGTTTCCTCATCTTAGATTGTCTGTTTGGTGATTCACACCCCCAAAGAAAGTTCACCAACTCCAGATTCAGACATACTCAGTTGTCTATATGTTGCTTTGCTATCTTCAGACATCCAGTATTTGCTGATATGCCAAATGGGCTCTCTGAGATGGAAACCAAGCAGTGGTTTTACTGGGGAGGAAGAGGAAAAAGAAAAAGATGTTCTTCTGCTGGCTAGTTTCAGGATAATACAGTGGAAAAATTGAGGGTTTGTCAGTGATTAAAAGTGGAAAGAGCTGGAGACAGAATGGACCCTCACCTTTTGGTAGCTTATGTTCTGCAGATGGGTGTCTTGGAAAAGGCTAATCTTATATTGTAATGCTGGACTATGTCCCAGATGGAGAGAATAAATTGAGTTGGTGGAAGACAGAAGCTGTACTTGTTTCTGTAACTGAATTACTGGCCTGAAATGAAAGGCAGAAGGGCTGGCATGTGTATACTGCCAACCTGAGCCTCCAGCAATTTGGGGACACCTTCCCTGCAATGACTATTAGAAGTCGTATGTGCCACACAGGCAGGGCTCACTGAACAGCCCCTTTGTTAGATGTTTGCAGCAGATAAAGAGGTTCCCATCTCAAAAAAACCAGTCTGTAGTCACAGTACCTGGAACAGTTCAGAAAGAAAAAATATTGGAAATGTTTTCTCTTCCCATTCCTTTTTCACCTAGGCTGCTGTTCAAGAGGGCTTGTTCCATGCCCACTGTCTTCCTCTCATTCCTGGCACCTTGAAGCTTTTCATGTTTCTGAAATATGTGGCCAACTTCTTGCATCTCAGATTTTTTTTCCCCTTCTTATTCCTTGAATAGTTTGCTCACAGTTTTGACAACCAAATTGTTTTATAGCTAGTGTATTTTCTTCACTAAGCTTCTCACTCACAATAATCAAAAGCCAAGTAAAAATTTTGCAGGAAGTCTGGTGTAGTCTGGTGACCCATAGTCCATCCTGGACTGCAGGACTTGCATTGTCTTGGTGTTTTTCTCCCCAGAGCTCATTTACACTTCCAAATGGTTTCTTTTCTCCCCGTTCATCTCCTCTATTTCTCCTGGTTGCTCCTGCCAGCATTCTTGCCTGCCACCTATCGTAAGTTGGGAGATGTCATCGCTTTTCCCTAAACCCTGTTTGCACTGAGCACACACGTTTAAATATGGATGAGCCTGGATAGATTCCACTTTGTCTTTTGCCTGGCAGTGTTATAAGCTTGTCATAAACACTTCCTAAAGGATTGCCACATTGAAATATTTAAGAAGCTGTTTAATCTGGTTACACTGATTAAAATTATTTAGTTCTTTAATGCACCTCTCTTGCTTGCTTGTATGTGTTATATTTACTGTGCTAGTTTGCAAATTTGCTGAGAAAAAAAGATCAACAAATAATGCTACTAATCTTAGTAACTTGGGTGCTTTTGTCATGAAAGGCTCATCTTTGCCACTTTCTGCAAAGGACGAGTTGGCAGGAAAAAAATACACAAAAGAAATATAAATATAAAATATTTATAGAATATAAAAGAAATACAGTGGTGGGGGTGTTCAATAATTGCTTAGGCAGGAAAAAAAGCTACAATTGAAGAGACTTTCAAATCATTTGATTCCAAGGCTTCAAGCCTGAATTATAATATCAGTGGCAGTTCAGTCACTTCTGTCATTAGCGAAAACTTTTTAGTGCCCTTGGATGCCTGGCAAAATCAACAGTCATCTGAGAAGTGTCAAGTTATTAGTTGCTTGGTTCTGAATGCAGGAAGCTCCTGTTTTATGTGTCATCAGTTCAAAGCTAGTGAGGACGACTGGGTTCTGCCTTTACTTTGTCTTTTATTCTGGATATCTTGCCATATCTAATTAATATTTTGCCATCCAGCACTACATAAGTCCTCAGTGCTGTCTTCCACATGAAACGTTTTAATCTATTTTGCTCTTTGTACCACGTGTGGTATAATGGGGTGCAGCCAGTAAACAGGAGAAGCAGCTGCCTCTGGTGCTAAAATGTGTGGCAAATATGTCCTGTTCCTTGCTGTGCTGCTTTGAAACTCAGACCTCATGCTAAGGCTCAAAAATCTCCTATTATCACCAGCAAGTAGCAAGAGTTCATGTTACCTTGTTCGTTGTTCTGTGAGTCAGATGAATTATGTATGTGTTGTTGGGGCTTAAGAAATGAATAATAGAAAATAATAATAAGTTGAAAGTATTTTCATGATGCATATTTGTAAAAAGACATAGCTGTAGGTTTGTGGAGTCCTTTATGAGTTTGGAGATAACCATCAAGAGCTTTTTGAGCCTTGAAGAATTGGCCCAGGAGTCTCTCAAGGAATAAGCTGCTTGGGAAAATTTTAATATTGCTTTTTCCTGATTTTTTTCAGAGGTTTATCTGCTGCTGCATAATGGCACTTCTCTTTCTGGTATAATATGACAAGGGAGACACAAAACATTACCTTAAATTACGGAAAGAAGATAAGAGCTATCCTTGATCAAGGCTATTGAAAGGTGCTTCTACTATTTTTTTTTTACACTTTGGTTAAATTTGGCAGCTCCCTGCTCATTTAGAATGGTTCCAAAAATCTCTCCAAATGTCTTCCAAATGCTGTGTGAGATTAAGTTAGTGTGCATTAAATGCAAGTCTGCAAATGTCATACGATTTAACAAAGCAGAGTGATCAGCCTTTAAAATGTTTTTAAAGTGTCACAGATTAGTCTTCTATTTTTCTTTGTTTGGTTGGGTTTTTTTTTATTCTAACATGCTGGCTATAACTATTCTAAAATTATTGCTGATTTCTGCAAAATCTTGACGGACATTACTTTGACCTAATTAATTTATAATTCTTTAAATCTGTTACAAGGTTTACATGAATATTCCTCATCTACTTCACAGGTTTTAATGATACTGAGCTTGCTACCTTGGTATTTATCCCAGCACTTCCATGTAACTGACATTTTTGTAGCCAAATCCTCTATTTCAGTTGAGAACAGGAAGGCAGAATGATTGGAAACAAGTTACAGAGTATTTCCACATTGCTGGGAAGCCTCAATATGCTGCAGAGTACCTCAGAAGTGTGTGCCAGCGCTCTCTCTGCCTCTGTCATTGCACGGGTGATGGTGCACAGACAAGCTGTACTGACCTCTTAGAATAAGATCATTTATCTTTTTATTGACGTTGCCTACTTTGTGCCTTCTCTTGGAGCACTTCACAGGGGGCGATACAGAAACTTAACTGACAGTCAGGTGCCCTTTCCCTGTCTCTTACGGGTTCCACAAGATGCTTGTGATTTAGCTGGAGCTTGAATCTGGATATTCACACCAAGTTCAGTGCTTTTTTCTTTATCCTTTGTTGGGAATCCAACAGCAGAGGGGCATAAGCCAGACTGGCATTTGGGCTGATGCTCCAGGGAGCACTTTGCTTAGAAGGGCACAGTGCAGATGAGTGCCAGCACACTTGCAGCTGGTTTTCCCAAGACTTAACCTCCATGCAGCCAGCTCCCTGACTCACAAGTCCCATGAAGATGCCAGCATGCATAGGCTGCCCTCTCTCCTGTCCTCTTTCACAGGTGAGTCCTGTGCCGTGGAGCTCCCTGGGAGCTGCTCAGCAGGCAGAGGTGCCAGAGGTGGCCCTCCCTGCCTGTCTCTTGCCTACCAGGTGTGTCTGCAGCTGCTGCTGTGGCTGGCAGCAGCAGGAGTGCTCTGGCCCCTCTGCAGCAGCATTTGGTGCTGAGCTGAGGGAAGTGTGGCCAACCAAACCTTAACTTACCCTGTGCAGTACTGCACGTGGGGTGGACATGGTGTATCCCATCCCCTGTGCAACTCAGCAGTCAGTTCCAGCTCCCTCCTCCCTCGTTTGAACTGAAGGGATTTTTTCGTATTTTAGTTTTCCTTGAGAGAGAAAACTCCTTCAGAACTGGATTCTTGGAATATGCTGCTTTGCAATCAATACACATGTGCTTATCAGAGGCCTTGGGTTTGAGAGGCGTACCGGCTGTGGCAGTACCTATCTATTGACTCTAATATATTAGCTGACTAAAGTAATTCCCAAGGAAACAGCAGCAGCAGTTTGAGCTCTAAGTAATACTGCACTCCAGTGTGTCCTGTGATCTGGGCATCTTCACTCCTGTTGCTCAGGGATGTGGATGCTGGAACGTGCAAAAGCAGAGAGATGAGAATTTCACGCTGCTGGTTCAGCCATCAACATTTTCCCTTGTCTTTCCAGCCCCATCTCAGCCTGATGTGTATCTTCTGTGTAACTGATAAGCAGAATTAGAAATTGGTGAAAATAACAGGGTTGTTACAGTAGGAAAGCATTTCCCTTTTTAGTTGAGGTGTAAGAACTGCAGCCCTTGCTTGCCTGAAGAGCTTTGATTTGGGGAAAGCCACAGTGGCAATAAATTCCAGCCTGAGTTTTGGTCTAAAGGGAGCTAGAATGCCAAGTCTCCTGTGAAGGGTGGACATCATCAGTGCGCTGATGATCCCAGACTGCTTCTGGTTGAGGGACAGAAGCCAAAAACCATCATTTAAAAAAAATATTATTTTTCTTTGAGGTTCAGATAGTAGTTTCCTGTGATTCTTTAGGCCTGAATTCTATTATAAGCTACTTATGTTTTGGGAATCTGTGTAGCAAACAGTGATCTCTATTATTATTGTATCACAAAAGCTTTCAATTGAGAGTGGGGCTATAACATGGGTCCTACCATATTTACTGATAGTTGCTGGGCAGGTTAAGTATCAATGACACTTTAAAGCAATCTTTAGCTTTCAAAAGGCTTGGAGGTCCATAGGATTGAAAAGCTATTTAAAATTTTAATGAAGATAGAAGGGAGTGGCACAACTGTTCAAACAGACTGGATAACAACACAAAGGTGAACTGAGCAGGGAAGGGATGTCAGGTCGTTGCATATGATGACAAAGTGGCATTAAACCCTTGCAGTTCTTATACTGCAAAATAGAATTGACCTCTTGGTTCTGTATGTTAGAAGCTGGGGTCCTGCTAGAGTTGCTGTGTTAATTTTTTGGAATGAATATAGGAGTCTTTTTCTGAGCATAAAGACTCTCTTTTGAAGCTCTTGGGGGAGAAGGGCATTTGTTAATGCTTATGAAGATAGATTTTACCACACACACTACACAAGAAGTCCCACTGAAATCAATTAAAGAATGTATAAGTGACCATTCAGTGTGAACAAGAATGGCAAAATCTGATCTTTAGATAAACCACAGGAGGAGAAAAGTTTGTCTTAATACTTTATTTTTATAAATCCTGAAGAAAACACAAGACAGATTGGTACAAACTTGTTGCAGAAATTGAGGTGAGCAGGATTTATTTTAAATAGCCTGATAGCTGGGTTGCACCGTGCAAGATTGATCTGGTGATGAATACAGAAATTAGCTAATAGGAGCATTTTCTGTGAGAGACTAATATCCTGCTGTATTAGCCCAAACTACTGGAAACTAAAGAAAAAGGAGATAGATGAAAGGATGGAAAATAAAGGCCTTTAAAGGAAAAGACAAGAGGGAAAAAAAAAACCCAAACATTTTTGCCTCTGAACAAATTCCAAATGGATGACTGACATAAAGGATCCTGGTATTGTCCTGCACCTTCTGTTAGGGCTGTCTTATGGCTTGGACTGAGGAAATCTTAATTTTCTAGACTGGTGTAAAAGGAAAAGCATCTTGAATTCCCTGGCCCGATGCCCTATTGAAGCATCAATTCATATGCTGTTTCAGAATGGGCCTGGCTAACAAGTGCTTCTGTTTGAATCCTGAAAAGCTTTGGGAGGATGTGCAGTGGCTGTTGCCTGGCAGAGAGGAGCTCTCTGTTGAAAACTATAGCCGGTGTATGTCTGAAAAGCTGCACCAACTGAAAATCATACCTGCTCTGCTTACATGTGTGCAGAGGTGAGCAGGGTAGTGTGGCAGGACGCAATACTAAGACAGAATTGGTGTAGTGTACGTAATTATGGTTAGTAACAGCAAAAGACTGACACAGGGATGTGTTCACTCTCCGGGTAACAGCTAAAGCCATTTATTTCTGATTTCAATTTCTTTAAAATTACTGCTGTGATTATTGTACATCTGGATGACTTTTAAGCAGAAGTACATAGTTGTGAATAAAATGACTATATTTAAAAGAACAGCTATTTTTTTAAGAATATGCAAATAAAACTAGAGAATGGACATGCTGCACTAGGAAGAGAAACAAAGGAGAAAAAAGAGGGAAAAGAAAGAGAAGTTTAGTAATGGTCCTGAAGACAAACATGACGGAAACTGTATGATCTCCAGGGCATATGCAGCCCTCACCCAACTTGTGGTGTTGATGAACAGTTGCAGCCGTGGTAGATGGTGGTGGGCACTGACCAGAGCTAATGTGGAACAAACACCTAAAGCCACAAGAAATCCAGTGAAACTTCAGCCTTTATATTCTTTAAAGTGGGGCAACAGAGGAGCGTGACATCCTAGTGTGCACCACAATGAGGTTACCAGTTCTGGCTGTGGAAATACTGAATGTGAAGGCTTTTAAGTGAAACATTTCAGCCTGAGAACGAACTGCTTTGCTGTGCTGTGTTTTTTGTACCCTGGCAGGGGTACCTGCCCTTGAGTCTTGATCTACACACACAGAAGGGTGTGCTGAGATGCAGAGATACCATTGTATTAAAAATATAAGTGGCTAAATGTAACGAACTGCTGCTAATGCTCTGTTCTAATGACACTGCCTTTCATTTGCAAAGGATCTTTCTTCCAAGAATTTTGAAGTATTTCCAGTTAATCAAGGGCAACCTTAAATCTGTTCAGTTTTCTGTGAGGCTGCTTATGCAGGCTCCCGTGCCTCCCATGGTGAAGCCATCTCTGGTTGGTCACTGATGGTCCCCTCAGACTTTATTGATCAGGCCATGGCAGAGAACAATTCTCTGACAACTTTCCTATATGTGCTGCTTGGAAGCTTGAGGCTGCACTCGGCTCCTGCAGCCACCCTGGCAGGTGACCAGAGCAAGGAAGGTGAGGGTTCTGTATGGGAAAATGGGTTCTCCCCTTCACTCAGGCAGTGGTGGGGAGGAGAGGGAGGAGGGACAAATGCCCAATTTACTGCACTCGCAGATGTAGTAATTTCTCTGTAGTTTGTCAGCGTTTCTGAAATGTCTTTCTAGAAATTAATAGGAAATACACTGCAGCAATTTTTTGCATGGTTAGGAATGGTGCATCCAGTTTTAAACTCTACCACCTTATTTCCTGAGCAGTTTTTCTGTATTATTTTTCATAGGACAGATAAAAATTATCTTGAAGTCTCCTTTGTGTGTTTTATTAGCATTATTAACATACTTTGTTTCTAGTTCTGTCCCATTAAAGTCATAATTTCAAGCACATTCACTATGGAATATCTCATCAGAGAGCGCTGTATATTTATAATCCCTGTTAAGAGTTTGCTGGTCATGCAATCTCATATTTTTCCTTCTTCAGAACAATTTCATTTTTCAGTTTATCAATAGCTCTGACAGTAGAAGTAATGGATGCTCCATGCTGGACTGTTTGCTTTTACATTACGGCTCCTTAATGTGTTAGATGGTAGTTTCATCTTTCTGTCTCCTCTGTTCCTTTGCTTATGGCATCACTGTAAATGTATGTTCTATAACCTTCTGTTTTGTACAAGTCTGGGCAAAACATGAGCAATAAAAGCTCCTTTCTCTCCTCTTCAGGGTGATATGCAGGCAAACTGTAGTGGTTATTAGTTCAGAGGACAAAAAGAGATTTTAAATCTAAGTAGCAGGGTGAGAAGAATGGATACTTTATTATTCCATTAGGTAATTTGTGTGATAGTCACATTGCTTATCATCCCACTCCTTTATCACTTCTATTAATAATCATGTATATTTTCTATTAAATTGTTCCTGTAACTTACATCCCTGGAGCCATAAATTGTGCTGAAATATGTTGAGATTGTGTACTTGTTTATGCAATTTTGCTAAAGCCAAATTGGATAACAATAGCTGAAAGTGATGATCGGGATTTAATTCCATTGAATACTTTATCAAAACCATAAAATAATAGATAGTAATTAAATGGTGCAAGCAACTGATTAATGCTTTGTGAAGCTGCATATGTAGCCTGTCCTATTGCTGCTGTTTTCAAACAAAGGGCTGTGACAGTCACTCTATGCTTCATTGACTTGTGTGAAAAAAATAGAACTTGTTGTACAGCAAGGCCACTTGCATGGTCATTTCACTGCTGACATCTTGATACAAACCCCGTAGGGGTCTAACAGAGATCAGTTTATCAGAACAGTAATAACCTCATTACATGCCAGGGAAATCATAAGACATTAATGCTGTAAAGCATTTGGATTTTGATCATTATTATGTTAGGAAAAGGTTTTTAATAATACTTTATGCCTGTTTATAGGAATTCTTATGAGCAGTTTGAGATACTAAATGGCAGGTGGGTAGTTGTGCTCTCTTTAGTTAGTGAGCTTTTGGAGGAAAAGACAAAGACTCTTAAATTCCACTGTCCTATTACTGCAGATGTCCTGTGCAGCATGGGACTAGTCACCTAAGCCAGGACAGTGGCACTGACACTGTCTTACCTCACAAGTCTCTTTATACACACATTGAGCGTTCCATGAAAATATTAAGAACTTCAGCTTTAGTCCTTTAAATGTAACTGTTAAAGACATCCATAGCTGAACGGTATTTTCTTGTGATTCATGCATAGCTAAATTGCACCACAGGAGAGGTTTCCTCCAAGTTTTCATAGATAAGGTGCTCCTCCATTTCCATCATTGTTTTAATTCCCCCTAAGGCACGATGACAGGTGAGCTGCGTCTAATGCCACATATCTTAGCTGCAAGTGTGAGGGGCAGCTGCGTGCTTGCATCCCCTCAGGAGCTGTTGTAGCTGGTATTGCTACCAGTGCTTTAGTTAACACCTGATGCCAGCAGGCACCTAGGGAAATGGTGATCAGTAGCAGTTTCTTCAGCTCTTCAGGACAACAGAATATTATTTTATACGCAGTGTCTCTTTTTGCAGTGTTCCTGGGTTACAGTGATTTGCTCTTAAAAGGCACTGGAATATGTTGCTAGTTCTGTGGAAGATACTTTCTGGAGATTAACACTGTCATGTCATTTTACTAATGAAACTGTAAAGCACACCAAAGGCATTTCCAGCTCTCCTCTGCAGTGTAACGTTAGGAAATGTACGAACCATAGGTGCTGACATACTAAATTTTACCTGGACTCCTGACACTCACTAAGGCTTTGTGTTTTAAAGCACACAAATGCATATGGTGCTCAGAGGTTTAAAGTTAGATGCTCAGGTACCCAGGAGCTGGTCACATCATCAAAGCTGCTTTTTAGGACAGAATGCAAATTCTGGTTTTTAATTTACTTTTGGCTTTTGTTTTGTTTGTTTGTTTCCTGTTTCTTTTCTTTTTTCTTTTTTTTTTTTTTTTAAATAAAATGGCTTGGTGTGTAAGGGGTACAGAAACAGACTCTTCTCAGTGGTCCCCAGTGACAGGGAAAAAGACAAACAGAAGTGCAGGAAATTCCCTATGAATGTAAGAACTTTTTTTATTATGAGTTGGTTGAACATTGGAACAGATTATCCAGAGAGGCTTTGATGTCTCCATCCTTTGAAATACTCAGAGCCTGACTGGATACAGCCCAGGGCAACCTGCATTAGCTGACACTGCTCTGAGCAGGGGGAGTTGAGTAGATGATCTCCAGAGGCTCCTTCCCACCTCAACTGTTCTGTGATTCCTCAGAGAGCAAAAATTTGGTGCGGATTATGTAATGTTGTGGAAATAAGGAAATATTAAATATAGCTATGGGAATAAAGGACAGAAGAGAGGCTCTCCAAAAGGTACAGCAAAGAGAATTTACACACTTATTACCACAGCTAATGTATATTAGCTCCTGGAGAGAATGTAGAGCTTGCTGTCACCTCTGAGAGGAAGGCCAGGATGTGAGCTAATACTCAAGTCAGTGCTTAATTAACCACGGAAAAAATATCAATAGAGGTGCATCTGAATGTCACAGATAATATGGAAATACAGTTTCTAATTTAATGCAGTAAAGTCTCTAGACATGCCCACCCCATATAAATGAGATCTAGGCCATTATTAAATAGAAAGGATGATAAAGCAGGGAAAGAAAGGCTAATCTAAACCAGCCTGCTGCAACTTTATCAGAGATGGACTGATAGGAATCATCTGTGTTTCTGAACAACTGTACTTTCAGTTTTATAAATAATTATTTTAAAGGGCTTAATTTGTCATTCAGAATTTTTGTGACAAGTCAGTGCTCCACTGTGGTTCAAACAAATAAACAAATTGGTTTTTAACCTGAAGCCATTGGATTAGTAACATAGTGTAGCTTTGCAGGGCAGGAGCATCTTTTTCAGAGGTGCAGCAAGGCTTGCCTGCAGAACCCCAGCTAGGGAGGGTGCCCAGGGGTACCAGTGCCTGGTACCTGCACTACCTGAAGGAAAACATTCCCTCGCCTTTCGACTGCAGGTCCTGTGCTGCTCCCTTCCCGAGAGTGGTGCTGGCATATGGATTTGGTCATATGCATTTACTTTGTGCTACTGGAACATCTGGAAGTAATGTACCTGGAAGGAGAGGAAGGTGTTTTCTCTGCCATGGTGTTGGGAAACGAAGTGTCGCAGACACCTGACATTGTCATCAGCAAGAGTAGCTGCTAACTGTTGAATCACTCCAACTGAGCTAAATCTTGATGTGTGCAATGCTGAGCTTTGTTGCCTTGAACTGAAATAACTCCAATAAATTGTGTAGTGCTGTTTCTTAGCAGATCTGTAATACCAGGTTATTTTGAAGTCAGATTTGCTTCAGTGGCTTGGATTTACACTGAATTTCTGGGATGTCAACGTTGCATTCTGAAAGGAAATGGCTCTAAAGTAATATTCAATATGTTATGTTTTTTCTTTTCTCCTGCTGCCTACATGATCTATCCTGCTTTAGTTGTGTCCTTATTTTCCTTCACTTGAGCTCTAAGATTTGCATAGCAGCCACAATGCTTTCTGCACGGCGTATCAAATGGGTTGTGTAAGCCACAGCAACATCATTAGTTTCAGTTCTTGCTATAAGCCTCCTGCATTCACCCAACTTCATCCTTCACTCTGACTTTTGGGGACTTTTATGACAACAAAACAGTAAATCTTCTTTGATTTGATAAATGTCTCTGTAAGAATATGTTCTGTTCAGTTCATAAATGGTACTGGGTAGTGCTGGAAACTGTATATCCTCTCCTTATCAAACAAAGATAGGATGGACAGTGATGATGGATATTCTTCTCAATCTCTTGCACAGTGGTCCAGAGTTTTAAAAATATAATGTTAATACCAACTGGGGGCCAAAGAGTTTCTATGTTTGGGTGCTTTTCTATTATCGGTGAGAACATACAATCCCGCTATACAGGGCCTTATTATTATTTAACACTACATAAAATAACAGTTTGACTTAAAAGTAAATCCACTGGTGGTATTAATTATAATGGTCTAGAGAAAACCTGTAGACCAGGAATGTTGCTCAGAAGCCTGTGTCAGAAAAGGATCACACAGGATATACACTTTCCCAAGCATCTGCTGCTGCTGACCACTGCTGGAAGGAGGATACTGTGCTGTGCGGGTTCCTGCCTGGCCTGGTACCAAAGTGATGTCCTCAAATCAGCTGCCTGCTGAGGATAACTTCTTGTTTCAAGTGATCTAAATTAATTTGAGGCAGCAATTTAATTTTTAAAAGCTCCTTGTTTCATGACTACAGCACATAGTTCTCTGGTTGTGTTAATGATGACCATATTCAGTTTGGTCAGAACAGTAAAAAGAATAGCAAAAAGAAATACCCATGGAGAGTTGAGGAAGTGTGGAAAAAATCAGTATTTGTCAACAAGAAAGCACAAATATTATAGAAAAAAATGTGATTTTTCAGACCCACTAATAAGAGGAATATAACACAGAGAAGCTTTTGGTCTTATTTGTGAAAAGAGAAGAAACACCTGGATGGCCGAATCCATTTAGTTAGGAGAATAAGAAAGCATCACTGAGTTCCTCTGTCTTTCACAGTATGTAATTGATTTTTAACTAATTCTGCATCCAGAAAAGCTAATCCTTGTGTGAAAAAAATCATTGGATCTAAGTAAGTTTTTATTTGAAGAAGCAGGTCAACATCTGTGCAACCAAACATTGTCCCAGGGAAGCATATACTGTGCTACCACTCAACAGATGCATTAGTCTCCACAGATTTTTGAGTAAGGCGTCTGATTGTCCACTGCCTCCTCTGCAATCATTACAATTTTTTATGAGCTCAGTCAGGACAAAATCATAGATCCTAGGAGAAGCAGGAGCAGCAGTTGGAGGCTGCCCAGACCTGGATGTTGCTTTTTGTGCTGCAGTACTTCAAAGCCCCTTTCCTCTGCCCTTGTCTGAAGATGTGACAAAGTTCCTCTTGGCCACAGCAGGCTCTGTGCCGTTCAGCCACTGGTCCTGTTGCCCTGACGCGTTGGGCAGAGCACTGTGAGCAGGCTTTCTGGCTCTCGCACCGTTCTCTGAACACCTTCTCCTCTGATCTGAAGCACCAACACCAACCTGCCTAATAAGGTGCCCTGCTGTGTGTTCCCTTTTTGTGCTTCACGCCAGCTACCAGCCAGGAATATCGCATCACTGCACCGTCATGTTGCCATTAATACCAGCGCGATTTCCTGGTGCTCCAGATCCCTTTATCTTGTGCTTGTGTGCGAACAGGCTGTATCTGTGCTGTGCAGGTGGATGCATCCAGAATTCATTTTCTTTCTCATGTAATATGAAAGGTATTTCTGAAAGAGTAACTAGTGAAGTGATGAGAATCCTCCAGGCTTTGAAGTCTATGCTTTGCTGGTGTGATTAGTTTAAATGACTGGTTTGCCATATAGAGAAGTGGTATTGATGGGTTTGGGTTTCTTCACCCCCCTCTTCTCTTTTGAAATTTTATATCTCCCAACAAGTGCTATTTGGAGCAAGCTCAAAGCTGCTGTCGTGTTTCCCAACAGGAACACTCCAATATATGTGCAAAGAGGAAATTATCTGGCATTTCTGAGCTGTTCTTTTGGTTGCCCATGTGCTACTTCACAATGAAGGTGTTTGAGAAGATGGCAGTGGACGTTTAATAAAAGCTTAGTTGGAATCTTTCCTCTTCAGAAGATTAGGGCACTTCTCAAGATACATGTTTCTGACTCACAGTTAGACAATTGCAAATGCTTACAAGAGCAGATGCAAGTTGTCTGTCCACCCAGCTGAACCTTTTCTGTAACAGTTACTCAGCTCCTCCGTCAGTCTCCCACAATGAGGATTGATCTTGGTGTTTGTTGCAGTCTTATCTTCTCCTCATTAAAATGAGCTCGGAGCCAACATAACCAAGACACATCTGCCATTTATGTGGTCCGTACTTCCCTGTGGCTGGATGTTAAGATGGACCTTATGACAATAAAACTCACTTATGCTGCAGATTGACTTGATTTACCAACATGCAAAATAATCAATCCCAGAACTCATCATAAAAAACATTTTAGTCTCTGAACCCCTCCTGTTAATCAACTACTCTTTCTGCTTTCAGCCCCCAAGAGAGGACAGTAGGATCCAGAGATAGCTGTAAGCTGCAGAGACACTGAAGGACCAGCGTATTTCTGTCATCATTTATAGGCATCTCAGGAGCTAGAGATCGCTCAAGCAAAATAAAGTACACATGAGCCAGACCTCTGTCTGTCCCTGACAGTGTCTACCACAGGAGAAGGTGGTGGAACTGGGCACTCTGAATCCTGTTAAGGGGGAGGAAAAAACCAGCCCTCATGAACGTATTGATTTTTAGGGGATGTCACCTGTAGACAGATAATCAGTGTTCAGAGGTCTACCCCAAATGACAAAAGAATGAACCTCCTCCACTGATACAATGGCTTTGAGGTGGGATAACAGCTAAGACAGAACATTGCCAGACTCAGAGATGTGAGGATTACAGGAGTATATTACTGGAAATTTGTTTACCTTGCCAGTATTTCACAAGATGGCCAATTCCTCTATTCTCAAGGCCAGAACCACTGACAAACAGACAGACAAACAAACAAACTTTCTCCATCTTCTTCCTTTACAGATGCTTGCTTCTAGTTTTCTCTCCACTCGAATGCTTTGGTTGTCTGTATGTTTCACAAATGGGGTGTTTTGGAACTTTTCCAGGTAATGAGGTGCTGCTCAGAGAACATAAACTTCTCAGTGTAAAGTTCCTGGTGTTCATACACATGGAGGGTCTTATCTGCCTCATGAGGAATGGGAAATGATAGGATTGCAGTTGTTGTTAATCACCTTTTGGCATGCTAAATTCACTCCAAAAATAATAATGCAAAAGCAAGATGCCTAAAATATAAACCAAAGATGCTCACATTGTTAAGTTTACATGTCTGGCGGTTTTTGGTTGATGGGTTGGTTTGGTTAACTTCTTTGTTTTCAAGAAATTACTCGCCAAAATTGCTTAGGTCTGGTTAGGGGGTTGACCACCTTCAATAACACTCCAGCTGCTCTTCCTAATGACCTCAGGCCTTGGAGTCAGTCTGGCTGGAGTGTTACTTTTATGTGTTTGAATCTTCCTGTGGATAGTCATCTACATCCATGTGGATCTGGGTCCAAAAAGGCTTGACAGAGCATCACTGTTGAAGCCTCCTGTGACTCTGTGCAGTGAGCATGATCTGCTCCAGCTGGGCAGGGTTTATTTGCAATCGTGGAATACTTGAAGTCAGGCTGGGCACTCATCCTCCCTGTTCTTACAGCCCAACAACTTCAAAAGCAAGCTGTCCGACTGAGAGTCTGAGGAGATAACAGCTGGGTCTGTGGTTTGTGATAAAAAAGAACACAGACTTTACATACACGTGTTTAGAGAACCCAGACAAAGGAGTGTTAAAATGACAGTTAAGTTTGCAGAAGTGGAGCTTTCCTACATTTCCTTTGCAGCCTTAATTCAACTATTTTACACACTTGCATTTTGTTAATCTGTAATTGTGGGATTCCACACTATATTTTCTTTGCTTTGGGACCTTTGTTTCATTTAAAAACTAATGTAATGAAGTGTGCTCTGGAAATGAAACAATAGTCTGTAGAGAATGAGCACCAAAGCCTTTCCTGTTGCAGAAAGTGAAGAGCACATAGCCAGTGATGCAAGGATCTGCAGAAAGAAAAATGAAGTTTTTGTGATGTACACAGCTAAGATCCCACAACTGTAAACTGGGTAATTGTTGAGCAATCACGGTTCCAGCTGAAGCCACTGAACTCTTAATCTTAAATGTATGAAGCACTGTATAATAGCCTGAAAACACAGGTTTTAAACAGCTTGTGTTAGGTACCCAAGTTTAGCTGGTACTTCTTACTCAGTTCACGTTCCATAAAAATGGCAAGAACTATAACCTTAACATCCCAGAAAGTTTATAAAAATTCATGCATTGCTGTCTGAAGCATTCATGCTATTCTGATAAGCATCTATGAAGAAATGAATAATTCTGTTTTCAAAGCAGAATCTGAATAGTGTGTAATAAATAATGCCTGGCGAGAGCGAATAATGAAGGGAAAATAAACCATTGAAAGCTACACATTAGTTGAACATTGTTCTTTCTGTGCACTGAATGAGGTGAGGTTCTCATGGAAAGCAGCATATGTGACAGTGTCATTTACAGTGCTGCCGTGGTGCCTGTGCACGAAGCACATGAATTACTGTTTCACAGGCAACCACACCATTTTATGTGCTTGATTAGCAGTCTTTATGTTGCAAGCATAGCATAGTTTTTGTGTACAATAAACAAGTTACATGGCTTTTAACTCACTTTAAGTCCCTACTTCAAGATCTGAAAGTTCTGAAGCCTTTTCATTTAAATGGTACTAGGGTTATTCTGTTCTTTCATGTGAGGGAGCAATATATTTTCCCCACTTCAGTTCTCTGAAATACGTGGACTATTTTGTCTGAAACTAAGAAAGAAAATAAAGAGTCAGCATGGTGTAGGTATCTCACATGATTAATTTTATTAATACTGGAAGTGAAAACAGAATTTGATCATGGAAAGTAGTGGGCAGGGACTAAGACATCCTTCAGTGACTTCAGTGTTTCCCTGTTATTTAGGAACAGGGTGGTGGTTCGTGCCCCTCACAACAGCAGTGACTGCAAATGCCAGACTAGTCTTGTCTTTGGCAGAGTCACCATCTTGTTTATATTTATAATCTGTGTAATCATCCACCTTCAAGGACAGACTGGCAGTTTGGTCAGCCTTGGGGTGGTGAGGATGAATTCCCTGGTTCCATAAGCGGTTTTTGTAAACAAATACTGGTTAACAGTGGTAGGATTTCAAGGAGACTCTACATGGAAGACAGCAAAGCAGCACACAGAGACCTGAGCTAGATGGAAGGGGCTCACATGAGGTGTTCAGGTTCCTCACAAGGTTGCTGTGAGAGTGGATTTATATCAAGTCCGCTGCTGCCTATATAAATACTAGTGCTGACAGCACAGGAAGGTGTCAGAAGATGTTGGTCAGTCTGACTTCCCCTATGGCAGAAGACAGACAATTTAGCATTTGCTGAAAGCCATGGACAGCCTCAGGGTCATGAAGTAATAAGCTCCTCTGCCCACAGCAATAATTAAAGAAAGGCTACCATTCAACTTAAATTTTCCTTTTCAGCCTTTTTTAGGGGTACTCTTCAGTTTTTGTCCACCAACAAATTCCCATTCTGCTGTGCAGGACTCAGACACTGGCTTATTTCAAGATAAATTCTCTTAAGTACTGGTATCTTTTACATCTGAATCTTTATGTACTTGGTTAAAAAAAAAACAAACAAAAACCAAACCCCCAAACCACCACGTTGCACTTTATGTT
>NW_010333288.1:305-10492 GCF_000700745.2 Antrostomus carolinensis | reverse complement strand
AATGCCATCGTGCCCTTTGAGTTTCCTTTGAAGAGAGATGAATTCCCAGAGATGTCTAAAGCAAACGAGGGGACTTTAACTTAAGAACAATGACAATCTGAAAATTTTATAAGGGTGCCAACCGTGCTAGTTTAATTTTTGATAAGGGATGATACTACATTTCTGCATTTTTAATAAAGAGACTGACAAAAGAGTCATTTAAGCTACCTAGAGAAACAAACTTTTACAGCAGGACTGTAACCAATTCAAATATTAATGGTAAAGATACTAGGACAGTCTGTCTTAAAAGACTGCCATGAAATACTCACTAGTGGTGTTGCATAAAAGTCAAAAGGTTGCTTGAGATTTGCAGACACATTATACAATGCTTTCAGATTCTTAAAATTGATTTGAAAATCATTCTGATATTGTGAAAAACTGATGTAAAAAATCCATGAAAATATCACCCCACACTGCAGGTAAAACCAGAGGGAACTTTGCTGGATCTCTGTTTGTTAAAGGAAGACTTTGATTTTATATTACCAGATTTTATTATATGTTTCAGAAAGATAATTAATCTCGGGTTACTAAACTCTTTAAGAATATAATGTACAAGGAAAGATCACTGCTGCCATTGGGACAAGTTTTATTTGCAGTTGCATGATATGTGTTATGATCAATAGATCAAGCATGTAAGGCAGAGGGATAATTTTTTTTATTTGCACAGTCTGGCCTTACAGCTTATCCTTACTTAATAAGAGCAATCCTTATCCATGAAACATTGATACTGTGAGCATCACTGCAAGAAACGTGACTGGACGCTTTTGCTTAAGGTTGGATTTGTGCCCTCTGGCTATTTTGGCGGGGAGCTGAGTCATGAATTGAGACCTCTCATCATCCATGCATCTGATATGCTAGATGGGCTGAGGGGTAAGAGGGGTTCAGTTGGTGTTACAGGGCTTTTGATGAGGTTTCTGTGCATGCAGAGCCCTACTGCCTAGTTGCCAGGCAGTGCCATGGCCTGAGTACCAACTGTGTCTTCTCCGCAGTGGATGGCAGAGCAGTGTGACCATCTGCATCCTGCATATGTGACCATAGATGGGAGAGAGAGGTCTCAGTGCAGAGCTGTGCATGGATTTGGTAGGAGCCTCACTGTGGGGAGTGTGCACCAGGAGATAACTACATTGCTCTCGGCTCTGTGGGTAAAATGTAGAAGGCTGTTGGTTGCCTTTCATGGGCCTGTTCAGCCCGGTCTCATTTTTCTTCCCTCTTTAAAACGGGTCCTACATAAATTTTCCTGGTCTGGCAAATTTTTGAGAAGCCAATAATGCTGTTAGACCCTAGATGAACATGAATAATAGCCTGTTTGCACAGCTGATAACTGAGCTATAAAAACGAATCTGCTCCCAGATGAAACTTGACATGCAAAATTTAAGCTTGGGGAGCAATTCTTTGTATGTATTCTGAAAAAAAATAAATGTCTTGGACTGCTTAATTTTTATTCATCCTTAAAATAAAAAACCCTACAGCAGGGTCAGCAGAGAAAGCTTCTGTGTTTTGACATAGCACTTGGAATTAGCTTTAAACATAAAATACAGCAAATGTTTAATCTGTAATAAAGTTGAATCTGCTCATTTTGGAGAAGAACAATGGCCGAGGGTCGAAGCTTTGGGTTCTGCAGTTGCCAGATGGGATCATTTCCAAAAGGGAATTTGGATGGTAATCAGTGTCCGCTGGGATCCATGCCCACCGCTCCAACTCCGCGTGCCACAAAGGAGAGATTAGGGGCAGAATGAGAATGTGCAGGGCTGGCACGAATCAAAGGGACTCCCTGTAAAACCTATTACATCTGTGCTCTAAAAAATGCATAGAGAAACTGACAGTCAGGAAAATGCAGTTTTGATTGTGCTTTGGTGGCTGGGAAGCTAAAATCGTGTGGGTGGGTGGCTAAGTGTAACTCCATGTCCATGCCAGCTTTATTTGACTGAGACAGCCAGAGTCAGGCCAGTTTTCATTGTCCTTTCAGGACTTTCAGAGCAGCAGGAGAAATAAAGGAATGAAATGGGGAAATGAATTTATAGACTTTGGTTGTCAAATGATTAACAAAAGGCCCAAGTCTTGGTGTTTTGTTCTATTGATTTTGTTTTGGCAAGGCAACGATAAGATTGCAAACCTGTACAAAGGGAGGTGGCCTTTACGTCCCTCTGTGCCTTTGTGATGGCTGGCTGATTTGCTGAATTGAAGTTTCACTTACAGACTGAAAGCAGGTGTTACTCTACACTGAATTATGAGATACAAACACTGTGCCCTGTTTTGGGGACACACAGAGTTGGGTAGTATTAAATCAAAACCGACCCTAAATGTTTGGATGGGAATATCTGAATTTCTTCAATGTCTGCTTTGTAATGGTAAGAGAAACAATCCACTTCCCAAATCAAGTTTCAGGTGAACTTCTAGGACTCGTCATGATCTTTGGGAGCTCATGTTAGTCCTTGAGGCCTGTGTTCTCTAGCAGATGAATGTGCCCATGGTTTGGGTCCTATCACTCTAAACTAGTGGAGAACATAAGCTGCTTTGACGTGATCTGGCCACAGGATGTATCATTTTCCAGGGGAAAGGGAATAGCTGTGCAGGGCTGTGATGTTGGCTGCAGCCCTTCAGTGCTCCCCTCCAATGCTTTGTGTTGGCCTGATGTTGCCCTTCTGCCCTCCTAGGGATCATGGGCCTCCTTTACAAGTACCAAGACCAGCCTTCAATGACTAGTGGACAACAAATATCTGGCAATCCTACCGAGTGGCACAGGTTATATTGAAATTGAAAAGTTACTTGACAAATAGTAACTCTGAGATTAGCTTGGTCATGTTTGAGCTTTCTCAAGAGTGAATGAAAGGGAGAGAGGGTCATTCTGAGACAGTAGCAGGAGTGTCATGAGTGAAAATTAAAATGTTTTGACTAAGTGCTGTGGGAAGTGCTTGTGAATCATGTAACTGCATAAATACTGTGCTCTCTCAGAGCCATGGGAGAACCCAGAACTGAAACACAAGAGCTGCAGCAAATCAAGGACCAGCTGAATTAGTAGGAGTTGTTTTAGGTTGGTTTAGACTACAAGTATCTATCTGCTTGTATTTTTTCAGGTTTGATCCATCTTGATGAGAACTTAATATCTGTGGAGCTGAGACTTTTGCTTTTTAAGGAAGAATTTGGGATGGGGGAATATTTTGAAGAGTGTACTAGTGAGGGTAGCAGGAGAGCTGTTTTATGCTTCTAGAAACCATGTCTCTAGGACATGTTATTCTGAAGTGCATCTATCACTTGATGCTTGATGTGATATGACAAAATGCCACAGGAATTGTTCCATCAACTGCTGTTGTTGCAACATGGTGTAACAGGCAGGAAATCTGAAAGGACATGTTTCCTGAAGCTTTTTTTAAAAGAACTGTAGCCCTGGGAGTGCACATGTCTGTCGCTCATACAAATGTGGATTCTACACATGGCATCAGCTCTGTCCTAACATTTGTGAGGAAAGGTTTCTCAACTTCAAAGAAACAAGTTTTTCACAACTCAGTTACGTGAATAACTCTTCTCAAATGTATGGGATGTAAGCGAGGCTGCATTTGTGTGACTCTCCTGTATCTCTAATGAAGCTGTGCATAGAGACACCCAGAAAAATTTTACCATTGACTAAGAAAAACACCACGCAAAGTGAGGAGATATTTGAATATCAGGCCTACATTTGCAAGATGATAACTGGAGTCTTTTTCTCTCCTGGAAAAAACATCTTCCAGTGTTTCCCTTTTCTTCCCCTTCCCCATTTATCTTTTGGGGAGGATTTTAAAAACTAGCTTGATTTTTATCCACCTTGAAAAACAAATAGTTACACTGACCAATCTCAGATCTTTTGGTTTTGCACAAGATTCCATTCATTCTCTTGTTATTAGGAACTGAAAGTGATGAGATGGCAATATCTAATGGAATAGCTTTGAAAAAAAATAACAAAGAAAAGCTAGCAAATCAAAAGAGAAAGCAAGAAAAAAAATTCAGAATCCAGCCTTGAAAAATTTACTTTTTTAATGAGCTTTCACTTTAAAAAGGAAAACAAATGTTAGGTTCATACTCCTTCATAAAGAAAGACAGCCTTGTCAGGCAGCTATAAGAATTTACAAATTAAGACGACTTAGGCTCTCCCTGCCGCTGAGCATGAAGGCATGGATCCAGCACTGGCTTGAAAGCAAGATGGCTTTTAAAGTGTTCTGCTGTCACACAAAATCCACAGAAAAATAATGAGAAACATTCCTTGCAGAAATCATCTTAAATTCCCATTTGGGTATTATTTTCTCATTGATGTTGTAATTAATGCTAAAATAATTTGTCTGTGAGCCTTCAAGATGCTTAGAGCTTTCCAGAGGGCTGCTAGGAACTGAGGGAATTTTGCACCTCACAGAACCAGACCTTGTCTCTGCTTCCACCATCCACACACAACACACCACTTCTTTGCAGCACTGGGGCCTAAACCAACAAGGTGTGGTGGAAAAATGGAACGAGTGTCTAGCTTACAGAATTTTTTAAAAGGGGGGAAAAAAAATCCAGGCTTGGTGCTGCTCCTCGGTTTCACTGTTTGTATCTAAGCCCTTTGGGAGCCATAGAGCAAACAGCAGCCTGTGGTACTAATCTGCTGCTTTACAGCGTTGGTATATGGTCACTGTAGAGTTACACGAGACACTGTCAGCTTCAGTTTTGCTCCAGTTCATGATTCCTTTGTTAGCAGTAATAGGATAAATAGTTTGAAGTGAAACATCTTGAAAAAATCCCACTGTACTTGTTACTAACTATGGCCTCAAGTCTGCATTTCTGTTGGCTTTCACGGTGATTAGTCACTGTACGACAGCAAAGAGCAGATCAGTCTATAGCAGCGCTCCTCTAGCATGCAAAAGATCTTGCCAGACACCTAATCCTCACTTTTTTTCTTTGCAGTCCCTTCATTCTTATACTCATTAAAATTAATGGGAAAGGTCCCTATAGTGACTGTAGGTTTGGTTGCACTCAAAGATCTATTGTGTAGGGATACTGCTGTGGCAGGATGTTCAGCCTTGGGATGGGAATCAAGGGCAGAAGCCATCTATGTTAACTCCTCTCTAGCTGAATAAAAACTTTACCAATGGACTGCAAAGCATCTCTTATCTTTCCCCTACTCCCTTGAAAGAGTTGCTATAGAGAGGCAGGAGCAAGAGCATGAAGTGGCAGAAGATGGATTTGAAGCCATACTGGAAAAGTATGGTGAGTAACGCAGCACTTCCCAGGAAGCCAGGTTCCTGGGGAGCTGCTCTTCCCAGCTACTCTGGGAACCTTCCACGGCCAGAGTACTGCTGAATGGAGCTGGGCAGTATTTCAGTTGATTTGCTAAGGAAAACTAGGAGGTGGTAGTCAAAGTGGACTAACTTGGGATCGCAGTGTTTTATATGTGTATATATAAAGTTTAAGATAGTGGTTATAAGTCAGAACTGCTCTGAACACAAGAACCCATGAGCCGTATGCACAGTTGAGATACAGACTGGTACCTGTGCACGCGTATATGCAGTTAGTGAGTGTGTGATCTAGTGTCTTTACATTTAAAAGGAAGTCTTGGTCAGTAAATGTTGCAGTCTCATACCTGGACAATAAGCACCACTGAGATTTTGTTTGGCCAGCGGTGTAGCAGTGTTGTATCATACTGCTCCTTATGCTTCAGTAGAGGAGAACTGAGTGACAGTTTTAGGACAAAAATGAATTATGGTTACGGAAGAGAGAGATTCTGGCTTGTAGGAGAGACAATTCTGGGATGATAAACTGATGGGGTTTGTAGTTTGATTTAAATCAGATTGTGTGATGTCCTCCTTTCTTTACTAGGCCATGTGCTAGCTAAAACTAAGGATGTCATTAGAAGACTGAGTGCTCTAAGGGGGTTAAACTGACATTTCAGGCATGAAACAAGCAACAGGAAAGTCCCAGTGGCTGTGAAAGGTCCCTAGAATGTGAAAGGGGTAGATGGATCCAGCGGACAAAGTAGTGCAGGGCGGTATGGACACCACTTAGTCAGATACAGATAAAAACATGAATTGGAAAAAACCCTAAAGAATCAGAGCACAAACTTGCTTTCACACAAGAAAAAGAAGATTTGTGCAAATGAAAGGTAATATCACCTGTCACTAAAAGTGCCCTTAGAAAGAGACAGATAGGGATGGCCACAATGTACCTGGGCTGGAGGGTAAAGTGTTGTTAATGGACACAGATGCTACAGTAAACAGTGGTGAGACGCCTGAATTAGGGGAAATTCCTATAGCCACATGGACAAGAGTGGGTGTATTTAAGGAAGTCAGTAGGGGAAGACTTTGAATTGAAAGCTCTTGGAAATCAGTCTAGGGAAAACTCGAAAAAAAAAAAAGAGGGAAAGTAGAAGAAACTTTTCTGTGCAGTTTAAAATGGTCAGATTTTGAAGAAATCCATCAAAAGCAAAAGACTAAAGTATTTTAACAGATTAAAACAGAAAGTAGAACATTTTCAAGCAGAGTATTAAACAAGATACAAACAAAAGTAGGTTTGGTAATCTCAGAAGTAGGAAGGAAGCTTGTGAAGTGTTAGTCATTTTGAGCACAGTAGGTAAAAACCAGGGGCTGAGTAAGAGTCTTGGGGACAAGTCCTGATCAGAAGTGAACCTGCATTTACACTCCACTGAGTTTGTGTCTTGTTTTGTGCCTCACTTAGTAGAAGCAGCAGAAAATGAACTTTAGTTTTAAATGTAATATACAATACTACATCTAGCTGAAAACTCACATTTTGGCAAGAGGATTTTATTTTAAAATGTAAATAATATTGCAGGTACTGACATATCATTTGCTGGTTTAAGTGATGTGGCTGCTAGTACATTGGTTAAAATAACATAATTAAAAGATTTAATTTAAGTATCTGTTTGCAAAACATATTAGGTGAGCATATCTGAAAGCCATGAGGGGATTGAAGGAATTAGATTTGTCTAGTTGAAAGGCAAGACTGAAAAAGTCAGTGTAATGGACTGGGGATCTTTTCAAAGGCTGTTATGCAAATCGAGGAGGACAGATTTTTAAATGTCCATTTGAAAGAAAAAAGAAATGTACTGTAGAAGGACATTAAGTTGTTTGGGGAAAATGGGGAAGGAGGAGGGAAGGGTGTTAGTACAAATAGCTTAGGAAACTTGGTCTCCATGGCTTGAAGAGTTTCAGCAGACAGACTGGAGACTTCAGTGGAAGTGTGTGTAGCTAGTCCTGTTCTTTCTCTTTTCTGACTGTCTGTCTGTCTTTTTTTTTTTTACATTTAGCAAAGATTTTTTTTTTTTTACAAAAAAAAAGAAGCACCTGCCATTCTCCCATGACTGAGAGAGCTCTTTGGCTGGGTCTGTCTTTCCGACAGTGCTCACAGGGCAGGGGAGGTCCACAGCTTCTTGACGTTCCTGGTTGTGAGCAGCAGTACCTAAGCCAGGGTAAATCTGATACTGCTCTAACTTGGCACCATCATGCCCAGGTTCTCAGTGTTAAACTAGGCGAAATCTGTTGCTCATCTCTAAGAGTGGGTGGTGTTGGTCACCTCACCTTGCACACCTAGTCTGTGGCCTCTTCAGCTATGATATGGTAAAAATGTTCCTAGGTATTGTACAGCAGATGGAAGTGCTTGCAGCATGTTGTTGAAGATGGACTTTTGGTCTGAACCCGTGTAGTAGTGTTCTGCAAACAAGGGAAAGCGTATGTACAATGGACAAAAGTTGGACACATCCAGTTATAAAAATAATTTTTTGAAATAGATCAAAGAAATGGTGTGGATGATGAACAACACAAAGCTAGCTCGCTGATGGGAAGCTCCATCTGGATGGAGTTCTGTAGAAGCAGCATTTCACTGTTTTGATGTACCTCCTTGCTCTCTTAGTGGCCAGCTGATTTGTGTTAGTTTGGGTTGTTTGATGTGCAGCCATGTGTGACTAGAAGTAGAAGCAAATTAGCAGATGACACATACATCAGGTTATTGAACTGTCCCTTCATTCGCAGCACTTTGACATGGTCTGAGAGCCTCACGCTCTCATCTTCTTTGTGCCCTGGGGCTGAGGCTGCCCCATGGCTGGTTGGCCTGCCTGAACTTGCAGGATGACTTTGAATGTTTAGTTAGCAGATAGAGGTAGAACATAGAAGTCACTCAGAGCGAAAAAAGATTTGACACAGCAGCCTGAGCCTAATTCCTAATAAAAACTATACCTAACAGCCAGCGGAGAAATAAAGCTACAGCAGGAGCTCTGTACTAGCTTGAGAAGTGTTGAATAAAGCTGGGTCATCCTTACGCTACAGATCAACCAAAAATCAGGAACATACAGTTCAACTCTGTGCTGGTCTGCTAAAAATCATTAGGATGGCACTGTGTTCTTAAGTTTACTCACATTACTTTTAAGCTGAAATATTTCCGTGCATGGCAAGAGCACACATTCTCTGCTATACAGCTGGAGACAGTGGGGACCAGGCAGGCACAGAGCAACGTGAGGCAGAGGTACTTCACACAACACGTAGAGCTGGGGAACTCCATGCTTCAGGATGTGATCCCTGCTGAAGCTTTTACTTACATTAAGTTTGAAAAGGAACCGATATTCATGGAAACTTATTCAGGACTATTTGAATACAAAGACACTACCACTGTTTTAGTAAGTCCTCAAGCCACTAATGGCTGGAAGATAGGAAACTCTTCTGGGCGCGCATGGCTGTATGCTGGCTCTGGTCTTACATTTGCTCTCGGGCATCTGCTATCAGCTGCAGCGTGGGTCAGAATGAGCTAGAAAAACCCTTGGTCTCACCTACCGTAACCAGTCTTGAGATCAAGAAACTGGTTTATGTGTGTCAAATTTATAAGCAAACTCAGTTGCCAACTAGCAAATGCAGTATATGAGAATATATTTTTATATGATGGTTTCTACATGTTACATATTAGCTGTTGGAGATTTACTGTTTGGCCAAATAAGTCTGTGCTGTTGGTTTACAGATTTCTACACAGTCTGGATAAAAGAAGCATGAGTTTCTGTTCCAGTTTCTGACTCAAGAGGTGAGCTCCTGGCAGAGATGCACCTTGGGAGGTAAATTAACAGTCTTAATTAATTATTGGAACATAATGGATAAAACTAGATTTAATTTCTCTTACATACCAAATGGTTTCCCTTGCCCAATTTACTTCCCCTTTAGCACCTCTAGTTCCCTTCTTGCCTCTGCAATTCCTTGAAGACACATATGTCCACAAGATGGTACTAGGTTACAAGTAGCCCCTACAATGGCCGGTCAGCCAAGGCTGTTGAAATTGCTGTTGGTGTCATCAGAGCAATTCACTCAAAAAAAGCTTATTAATATTGTTTTCTGGGAGAGGCATTCAGGCCAAATAATCTGTTTGGGGTTTTTTTAGTAAAACAAAATTCTGATAGAATCATAGCAAATCACTGCTGCGCTGCATGCTCCCACCTGGTTCACACCTGATAGCTTCACTATTGTCTTTGGAGCCACTTCCAATTTAAACTCATTTAGGAGAGAGAAGAATGAAGCCAGGAATTATAGCAGCTTTATGAATCTGTGTTTTGGCACATTGGAAAAAGAGAAATTTGATCTAATGTATTATAAATACCTCATTTGCTTGAAGCAATTATTGTAATCTATTACATCGACCCAGCCAACACAAACATGCGCTGCATTTTGCATGCTAAAAAATGGTTCAAAAAAGGCTCCAATGAATTTGCTAATAGTCTGTGAGCTGCTAGTGAACTAGCTCAGTGATTAGCTCTTCTCCATTTCACGTGATTCAAACGCATTAGTGACACTACTGACTAATGGCTTGCAGAATTTTTGTTCAAAGGCACAGGTGCATTTTTAAATGGTGGGCCAGTTCTCAGGTCAGTGGCATTTCAGGGTTTGGAATGGAAAAGTTTTATTGCACTGGTTTATGTAAAGTTAGTACCTGATTTTTTAAAAAAAAATCACTCCACATATAATCATGTTAAAACCCTGTTGTGACGTTAGATTCAAGTTACTGCTGAAAAATGTATTTTCATAATAAGGTAACTGAAATACTCTTAATCCTGACTGAGTGAACCATGGATGCTGCAGTGTTAATGAAAGACAGTGAGCCGCTTCCTCATCAGCACCGTGGCAATGGGGTGACAAACACGGCCCCGGTAGCTTGTA
>NW_010333288.1:0-258 GCF_000700745.2 Antrostomus carolinensis | reverse complement strand
AAGGGCGAGCCGTTCCTGCGAGAGGAGGTTGTCACCTTCAGCACACTTGGTCCTTGTTTCACCAGTTTGAAGGAAGACACTTAAGTGGAGATGACCACATCAGCACGGCCGTAATGAACCCCTCGGTGGGACAGCAGGCAAGGTGTGACTCAAGGCCATTTAAAAGAGCCGACATGTTTAATTGACTTCATAAAATGGAGATCGCGGAGGGCGCTGTCACTGTAACTGGGCTCACGGCCGGAGGGCCCGACCCAGTGC
>NW_010333287.1:0-1941 GCF_000700745.2 Antrostomus carolinensis | reverse complement strand
GGGCAGGCGGCGGGGCAGCTGCCCGTTCTCTCCCTGCGGTGGCCCGAGTTCGTTAGCGGGGCGCTCGGTGGGGCCTTGGAGCGGAGCGGAGGTGTGACAATGGCCTCCAGACTCTACCTGCGAAATAATCCCAGGCTGGCCGTGAGGGCCACAACTCTCCCCCTCTCGCCCTGCTTTACCCTTCCCTGCTCTACATCTGGTGCTTGGAGTTCCCTTCAAGTGCTCAAAATTCATCCATCAGCTGCAGCTTCACTCTTCTCAGCTGGAAGATGGGGAGAACTGGGGCAGTCCTTCAGTCCGTGCACTTCTGAAAAAACAACGGCAAACAGTCTTTTAAGAAAATCATGCAGATAATTCCCAAAAAGATGTATTTTCACTGCTTGCTTTTAGCAGTGGTGTGGTTAATGTAACAGTGTTGATGCTAAAATCCTATCCAAGTTAATGCTCCGTGAACCGAGCCATTCCCTTCACCTGAAGTATTTGTTTTGGGTTTGACTAAATAAGATACAACTGCCTTTACTGAAGGGTGACTGTGTCCTGGGTGAGACCCCATGAGACCTGGAGGTAGAAGGGTTTGTTTACACATAATTTGGACACTCGCTTCTGAAACATGTGAAAGTTGCGTTCAAATCCAAAGAAAATGGAGGTGGGAGTAATGGCTTGAATGATGCTTCAATAAAGTGCTGGAATAAAAAAAAAAACCCAAACCACCAGACTCTCTGCTCCTGTCAAAATCCATTTTTACAAAGAGGGTCTTCTGCAGCCTACCAGGAGATGCAGAAAGTGAAATTGAATTTGGATCTTCCTTATGCCAAAACCCACACTCACTGCTCTGTTGCTAATTAGGTTGCCCTAATGTATCAGCGAAGAGGTGGATTTAGGAGCCTAGTACATGTAGCAAAGTTCTTTGCCATAAACTCTCTACGGACAACGGTGTTTTCTTGGTCTTAGCTCCAGGGATTTGCAGAAAGGTGCTTAGGCCCTGCACCTCACTCATGGTGACCTTGGGTGGCTCTATGCTCAGCTTGAGTGTCCTTTCTGGAAGCCTTGGAGTTTCAAAGTCCGTATTATCAGGACAAGTTTTGGTGAGGCAGTAACTTTCATATGACTTTGTCTTTACTGCCACAATTTGGTACTCTTAAAGGTTTTTGGGTTCTACAGAAGTTCTTGGACAATCAGTAGGTTATACCTGTGTAAAGAGTTTATCATTGCATGCTTCAGGAAGGAGGTCGTGAATGGTTGGCTTAGATGCTGGGATTGCCACAGCTCCATCTCTCCAGGACACTCCCCCTTTCTTCTGTGGCAGCTCTCAGGCCTCTGCATCTGATGTGGGCTGGATTGTGTGCTGAGGTGGCCGAGCTGGAAGGACTCTGGGGAAAGGGAGCTGAGGGCTGGCAGCTGGTGATGGTTTGGGAGGGGATGGGCACGCCTGGCAGGGATGGATGCCATAGTGTGGGGAGAGAAGGGGGCATCCCTCAGGAGGGTAACAGAGAGCACAGCTCTTCAACTGGGAGAAGGAGACCTTTAATCACCTGTATGTGTTTATTGCAGCAGTACTGCTTGGGATCAATCAGTGTTGATCTTTTACATACAGCTTGGAGATTATATGTGCTTTTTTTTTTTTTTTTTTTTTTTTAAACAAAAAGAAAGTCAGCAAGGTCTCATTACAGTGGTCAGCAGCGCAATGAGTGGCCGTATTTCTGAATCTTTGTAATTCAGTCCCCTCTGCTCCACAGGAGCTGCCCTGAGATGTCAAGACAAGGAATTAAATGCTTAGATGTGACAGTGAGGGTTGCACGTGTTTGTTAAATTTTGAATCAGTTCCCTAGCCTGTGTTCTTGATGTTCCTTTGGTTACCTGAGCAGTTAGAAGCACTTTAATGCTTGAAGTGAAAACTCAGGTATCTGAAGATCATAGAATCATCGAATGGTTAGGATTGGA
>NW_010333286.1:11647-14227 GCF_000700745.2 Antrostomus carolinensis | reverse complement strand
TTTTATATATAATTTAATATAAATTTATATTACATTTATACATAGCAATAATTAATTTTTTTCATCCTGAAGTGTCTCCCCAGTTTTCATGAGGTTAAAAGCAAAGTTCCCCAAGCACCATGACAGATACCTTAATGGGAAGGTTCAAAACTATTTTAGAACTTATCCCAGTAAATCCAAAAGTTTTAATTTTTTGTAATTTTCCTCCAATTCCCCTAATAGCACATGAATTATGGGAAGTAGATTCATTATCCAGTTCAGTGAGTTATCATTACCACAGACACTGGAAGTGTGATTTCAGGTGTTCCAGTCTTCACATAATTGTTACTTCTCCTTTTTGTGACAAAGATTAATTGAGAATGGCAGTGCTGCTGGGGTAGGCATCTACATATAATCAAGGCCGCTGTCGTCTATTCTTAGTGTCATAACCCAGGCCACCATTTCACAGTCATCACTGTGAATACAAAGGAAATGAAATAGTGAAATTTAAGGTTAAGGCAAGAACAGCAGTATTTTTTATTTCAAACACAATTACTTGAAGGTAATTTAACCTATTAACTCTGATAATAAATAATGTAAAATTGTTTCACAAGAAATAAAGATTTGATTAAAGCAGTTCTAAAGATTTTCCCCTTGATTTTTTTTTTTTTAACAACTCCAAACCTCTTTTTTTTTATCCTAAACTTTCATCAGATGCAAAATATTGTAAGTAATTTGGTGGTGACATGAGCTAAGGAACCTTGCTGTGAGATTTCACAATAGATCACAGCACAATAGCTAAAGAAAATAATGGTTGTGGCTATGGTAACCCAAAGTGAAATATGTTATTTGCATCGGTTTATAACCGTACTAAGATGCAATTTGCATGTTACTACTGTAACAGGACATGACTGATGTAATCACAAATGACCTATCACAACATGAAGTCACAAAGTGTTTTTTAAAATTGTTTTTGAAAAGCATTCATGAGAAAAAATGCACAGATCTTACACTTGACATCTCCTGGGCAGCTTTAAAAGAAAAGAAAAAAAAAAAAGAAAAGAAAAAGAAAATATTTCTGCTTAACATTATAATGCTCTGTCAGTTCATGTTCTTTATTTCCTTCCTCTCTCCTTTAGTTAGCACAAAGAATACATGCTTAAAAAGCCTGCTACTAAGCAGGAAAACTCCCATTAACAGCAGCATGCACCAGCTCCAGGTAAATTACTTGCAACTGCAATATAACAAGATAGAATTGCTGATTGGCATGTCCCGAGTTCTAATATTATTTTAAGTTGGGTAAAAGCATGGCCAGTTTGCTAGAACTTTAAAAACGTATCCATCCTACAGACTGTCCTCAGGGTCTGGTCTGTCCTTTCATCTCCTTCCACATGGAGTCAGCTGTGTGATGCCACTGTTGAAGACTTCAGAGAAGACTAAGCTGTCACAAACATCCAACGACTATGACTAAGACGGCTGTTTAAAAAAAAAAAATAAAAAAAAATTTAAAAAGAACTACAAAAAGAGTAAGAGGGCTACTGAAAATGTGATGTTGAGACATGCCAAATGGGATTAAAAAAAGATCTAATTTTCCTACAAATACCAGATTTTAGGAAATCATTCTCTTTTTTTTCTGGTTAGCAAACCAACTGTAAATGTTTTGCTCTTATGAAACATGCAAACCCAGAGAGGTGCAGCATCCAGTTTGAACAAGCTTGAATCTTGTTATGTCTCCACTTTGTCCTCCAACACTAGCACAGGGTGTTCTCCAAAGCCAGTTTTATTCCAAGTCAGATTTACCAGGAAGAAAATGCAGCTACAGAAGCCCCACATAGCCTCCTCTGGTGCAGACCAAGCTCCCAGTCACCATGAGAGAAGGCAGCTACTCCCCAGTTGTACTGAGGCCGACTGCTATCGCCCGACTCCCTGAGAGGGGTGCTCTGTGAGTACGAAAATCGCTGAATGATGAGTGGCCAACCTAGCAGCTCTCAAGTCCCCACTCAGAGAAAGCAAGGAAATGCTTTCTGCATAGAAAATACTTCCCAAGCTGCACAACTTGGATGAGAACTGATAGCTGAAAATTTCCTGATGTACAAACCAAGCCAGAAGGAAATGTTGCTCAAATCAACGCTGAGATCTCACCTCTATACTTTGCCAGTCAAGGAATGGTCCTTTATGCTAAGCTCATGTTTCCTAACCAGTAACTTATCCCAGTCCCCTCAGTCATGGTAAACCTGACATTTGTGTTCATCCAAATATTCCTAAATATTTCTTTCAACTCTTTGATCTTCTGCAATTGAAAACTGCTCTTCACAGCATGGTCATGGTGGAAACTGTTTACTTTTAAACTTGCAAATTATTTCATTGAGAAAAAAATAGGTATAATTCATTCTTAAGCATGAAGGAAAAAAAAGCAATGAAAATATAGTTTAATTGTTTTATGTAGGCTGTCTCAGCAGTTCTTACAAAGAAACAGAAAATCATGTTTTTAGAGATACATTCATTGAAAAGATTTAAAGTGGAAAATACAGAAAAGTCACTTGTACTTTTAGCTTTCATGTAGAGCAACTTTTAACTCTGCAGTAGGTCTTTAGGCATATT
>NW_010333286.1:0-11612 GCF_000700745.2 Antrostomus carolinensis | reverse complement strand
ACATAAGTCTTGGAAGCTTTCATAGAATTCCCTAATGCACAGTCATTCTTACTTTTCGTTCATATTAAGAGCAGGTAGTAAATATTGAAAAGTAATTTATAAATCCCAAATTTCTTTCTAGAGATCAATTCTTCAATTCAGTGATGAAATATAGCATAAACCATCTGCAAATCAGCATTCATTAAAGGAGAAATATTAGTATAAAAGAATCACTTGTCCAAATACTTGCTTTGATATTTGGTTACTGCCTGGGGTAAAGCCCATCATCAATATTTCTGTGAACAAGGAATGATTCTCTATGTACAAACAGCATATCTCAAAACATAGCTAGATTTTCAGAAAATATTTGTCCTCGTTGCCTTTGAAGGAAGATAAAGGAAGCCAGCCTCTTAATATATGACAGCTAGAACTCCCCATAGTAGAAGAACTAATGTTTCTAAAAAACATGGACCTGAAACAAATGCTTTTACTTTCTTTCCTCCCCTCAATCCAAGACTGTGGCTCTTGCATCTATTACAGTCCCTTTCCACATATATTCTAGAGAGGAAGGTCATCTTTTGCAGCACTGATTTGGTTGCAGGTCCATTACACCCAGGCACAGCAAAAGTATTTAGAATATTTAAGAAACTTTTAAATTAAGTTGCCAGAGAAGAGCTTGCAATCTCCTGTTAAATCACCTATGTCATATGTCCGGAGTTACCACAAGAAATTACTATAAAAATATGCAGTCAGGAACACATCCCCAGATTTCTTTGTAGATGTGTTCTTAATATTCAGGATAACTATCTTCTCAACAGACTCAGTAATAACCACAGACTTTTTCTTTAGTAATTTAAGGACTTCATAAATGCTGAAGACATTTTAGAGTCTTGGTATATACAGATGAAAGCCATGACCATAGAAAACTCTTACAAAAATCTCTCTTCAGGGAAAATGAGACGAGTTTGGTACACTTACTAAAGAACTTAGCAGCTGCATCCCCTCTTTTTTTCCAGGGAAAGGAATAGGTACATTTTGGCAGAGATGCTCAGTGTTAATTTGACTCAGTCTGCCTAACAGGCTCCTGGATGTCAGGATGAGCAGCTGCGGCCTCCCCTGGCTTCTCACCTTGGGTCATTCCAAGGGTTCAGCATCCTTTTGGCCTCCACTCAGCACCTACTTAATGCCTCAGCAGTAGACAGCAAGACAGTATGGATTATAACTACAGCAACACAACAGGTTTCACAAGCTGTGGTTTCTGTCACGTGTGTCCACCATGATCAAATTATATTAATGCAACTGCACTTACATAGGATGGATTTTCTTGAAAGAAAAAGATCAACAACCTCTCAGCAGAGACAGCAGCATTCCAAAATATTGACAAAACACTGCAGTAAGCAAGTAACATTTGCTGAATTTATTTGACGCCTGCCTGAAAGTTCCTGATGAATAGTTAGCAATATTCTCAAATGTGCTCATTATCTGGACCATTATCCTTAATGCACAGCCAGTTTGTAAAAGGTTTGCTGCAAACCTTTTACAAGTCTCCATCAGATCAATTACTTACAGAAGTGACACAGTACTGCTGCTGTGCTCTGACTGGGTGGCTCCTCTGGCTTGCACAGCTCGAGCTGCGAATAGCGCAGTTAAGTGCACAACTTCGAGTCACAATACAGAAACACAGCGCTAAGCATTTACGTTTTACAATTACGTACTCTGGCAAAGCTTGAGCCTTCAATTACTAATAGTATGACAGCTAGGTTTGGAAAAGGGACAAACCAAAACATTTTCAAAAACAAGGATCCAAGAGCTTAACGTTTGCCGATTACCTGCTGAAAAGGAGATAACACTTCCCTTTGTCTGTGCCAGGGTCCCCAAACATGACATACTCTACCCCAACAGACAAAATCTGAAACTGATAAAAGCCTTCCACTCTCCCTGTAACAATCCAAATTCTGCCGTTAGAGGGTCTTCAGATTTCAATACCAAATTCAATAATATAATGGCAAAAATAATTAAACAACAGAAAAAGTCATCCTTATAAATAATAACATACTGAATCCAGTATCAGGACTAGGAATGCAATATATTAATGAATTTCCTACAGATTTTAATATGTAAGGCAGCTTTTGATATATGTACTATTGACTAGGTTAAAAATGTCCTGAAGAACTTCTGGGCAAGCTGCTAAAGGAACCACAATAACGTGTAGGCATTGAAGTGTTTTCAGTTGTTATTTAGGTGAAAGTAGTGACCTTCATTCATACACTTTATTCCTCCTCTTTTCCAAATGAGTAATTAACACAAAAGTCTTAATGCACTATATTTGAGCACATTAGTTTTACACTCTGATTTCATTCCTTGTAATTCCCATCCTTGGTATGTAAGTCCCATATACTGCATGGCTGCAGAGTTTAGTTTCAGGTCGCAACACACGACAAGGAAAAGTTTGCTGTCAGAGACTTCAATACTGTGAATAATTTTGCAAGATACCTTCAACAGAGTAATTCTAGGCAAGTCCAAGTTAAGTGCTTGCTTAGGTCCTTGATGAATTACCATTGTCTTTAATAACAAAATTTGGCAACCTCTGAAATTCTTGACTGCTAAATCATCACAAAACATGTGTTTCACCGCTTAGTCCATGTTTCCCTGCTAATCAAACTAGGTATCTTCTTTCTTGTGTAAGCCAAATGTTATTGGAATTACTGTGCAGGAACAAAATTACCAGAAATAATTTGTAGGAGCATTTGCCCTATTGCAAAAAAAAAATAAAAATAAAATAAAATAAATACAATGACATAGCTACTTATCTAACTCCCTCCTCTGTAATCCTACAAAGAGAGAGAGAGATCAGTCCTGAAGGCAACAATAATCTCAGCTAAAATAGCAGACCAAGACTCCTCAGCGAATTTTGTCATGTGTTTGCACTATTTACCAATTTTGTTTGTGCTATTTTCTTCCAAATCTATTCCCCATATATAGCAAAAAGTTCAGGTAAAATAGGAACATGAACTTTAATCTTCACATGTTCACCTCACAGCAGAGCAGGAATAACAGAGACAATCATCACAGGAAAGCAGGGAGCTCTCTATTTGTTTTTCCCCCCTCAATCTTTATTAAAAAAAATAAAAATCTGAAATTTCACTTTTCAGGAGAACTACAGCCAGTTCATTCTTAATGACTTCACCCGCACTTTGTTCAAAAATTACTAAAGGGATGGTAGAAAACAATCCAAACCAAAGAACACCATCTAAACTCTTGTTTTTCTTTAAAAAAGCAAAACAAACAAACAAAAAAACCCAACCAAAACACACAACAGAAAAAGAAAAATTTATATCAATAGACAACAATCTAAGGGCCAATATAAGAAATATTCATCCTAGAAAAACAGATATCTGTAGATTTCATAACTGAGCAAAAACTTCCCTACAATAGCTTGGAATTTTCTTCAAAATGGTGTAAGGATTTTGTTTCTTCTAATCTTTTCAGAGCACACAAAGTTGGACATCATAGCCATGACATTGCTGGACTGAAAAGCTATTTTATGTAATTTTTCAAGAAGCACTGGTTATAATTTTCCTTTCCATAAGATATCTGCACAGTATTCATGGTAACTAATGCACCTGCCTTTATTAAAGACGTAGAAGAATATATACGTTTAGAAAATGCAATATATAGTTTCCTAAAATAATTCATCATATGCACAATGTTAGAAGTATTTATGAGACTTTAGTGCTGGAGTCCATTAAATACACTGACTTTATGTAAGTCAGTGTATTTAATGGACTCAGCTACATCTCCAGTCCATGACTGCTCTATTTCTTTATTAACAGATTCTTCCAGCCCTTACACTTGGGTTTTCATTACATTATGGCATTTCACACGTGGCGTTTTTCCCCACTGGGATTTCCAGTGCGGGTGGTTATCAGAGATTCATAATGAAGCCAGAAAAGAAAAACAAAACAAAGCAACTAAACCAAGCAACCAAACCAACCACCACCACCTACCAGATCAGGGGTGTGTCTTGCTTTTCTCAGATCTGTATCCCAGTAATCCCACTGGGCTGTTACAGCTGTACAGATCCCCTCTCCAGACATCACAGTAGCCTTTGTGTATATATTCACCACAACTGTATTTATTTACAAGTATGTATGTGTGTGTGCCAAGATCTTTGTGTTCTGCAGCCCTACAGGACAATTGAAGGCCTCACTTAAACATACTGCTCCCACACATTTACTGCTACTGCTTGGTGGGAAAAGATCACAGACCCCAAGTCCTGTGACAAGTAGCAAAGGAGAGCAGAGTCACCCTCTGGCTCATTAAATTCCCATGGTTATAGAGCAAAACTGATTGAAACTGATAAAACTCTGAAACAGGCCACAAATTCACTTTCTCCTATATCATGGGAGAGGGATATGCAGGCTCTAGTCATTAAATAGATAAAAGCGCATGGAATAACAACTACTAGGACAGTGCAAAGCTGTAAGAATCTATAAGGAGACTACAGTCTGTATATATTTAGCAAATGTTAAGATTGTTCCTCTGCTGTTTTCACACCTCATTGTGATACAGTAACACAGGGTAACAGCCCTCTAACTCTGATAGCCTGCCCGGGGGGGCTCTGTCTGCACAAACCCCAAGCAACAGATCCCCTGGCAGGGGACCTTGCCACGGGGTCACATCTAGGGCCACACTCCCATCTGCTTTTGGAGAAAAGGAAAAGAGACCATATGTATCTAACACCAAGGAGGCACGGACTCCTTCAAAAGCAGTTTGATGTAATCCAAGCAACATGTCAAAGCAGTGTGGAAACAGAAAAGACATTTCCAAGATAAGGCTTCCGTCTTTTTATCTGAATCCATATATGTTTTGTTTCATCCAAAGTAAATATTAAATATTTCAAAGATTCTTTGTAAAGCTCCTCTGTTGCATGCTTCTACTATCCTTTAGCTCTGAAGCAGTGGCAAAACCCAGGAATGTGGAGCCTACAGGCACTCCTGCTACTGGTGTGCCTTGGAGGAGTCAGCACTGATCCAGCAGATTTAATGCAGCTTGTCTCATTTCCATTAAATGATGATAAACAGCACTGGCTTCCAGGAAACAAGCTAAAAGCAAAGGAAGCTTCAGGGCTGGCACATTCCCCAGATCCAGGGAAGTCTCAAAGCTCCCTGGTGCCGGAGGAAGGACTGGTGCAGCAGCGGGGAAGGATGGCCAGTGCAGGAACCCTGACAAGTGCTCTGCATGCCAGCCAGCAAAGTGACACTGTTAACAGGCTGCCATCGTGATTTCTCTTATGTAGTATACAAATGATGGTTGCTTATGAAAAGTAAAGACTAGTTTGTGGGGAGAGGAGAAGGGCAAAAAGAATAACTGTGTTAATTTATTTCTAGACTTTAACGGAGCCTACTCGGGCGCTGATCTTTACATGGGTAAGACAGCATATGTATCTCTCTTTCTCGCCTGTACCTTTACCAATCAGTCTAAAGAACATTTAGATCAAATGGGATATGTAGGTATTCATGTGCATGGTTGCCACTGATGCTAAGATAAAGTACATTTTCATTCTTGAAATAATTTTAAAGTCTTCCATGGCATATTTTGAAAGATTGTCCAGAAAAAATGCTAGAAACCAGGAAATTATTTTCATATACCTTTAAAATTACCTAAATAGCCAACATGATCTGCATGCTTAACAATTTTTATATATTATCACCTACAAGAAATTATCAATCATAAAAACATCACTTCAGGTATACTCCTATATTCTAGTACACCTGCACTGTGGTACCTCAATAAGTAAAAAAAGGATACCCAAGAAATGCATTAAGACATTTAGCTTATTAATGGCCAGTTGTACTTAAGCTCATTTTTCTTGCCCTAGGCTTTTATGATCTAGCAATGGAAAATTTTTCTTCATATTTTTCAGAAATAACAGAAAATTCCAAGAAATGGAAGCCACTGCTCGTAAAAGAAGAAAATCTGAATATCATCAAGGTTAATAGCTCCTATTTGAGATCCATGAATGATTACAGAGTTACTTCTCTATATCGAACTTTCAAGTTTCATTAATAATATGCTGCCTCTCTGGGACACAGGTGCGCTTATGGTACAAAGGCTACTTATTCATCATACAGAATAGAAGAACTAGAGGAACAATGGCTTCGAAGGTCTCATGCTTATACGTTTTGACAGTAGTTTGTTGGGCAAGCGCTCTTTGGTACTTAAGTATAACTCGTCCTACTTCTTCCTACACTGGCCACAGACAGCTCAGTAGCATATCTATAGCCAGAAAAAATGTTTCTTTTGGCAACATAAGAACTCGACCTATAAATCCACATTCCTTTGACTTTCTTATCAATGAACCCAACAAATGTGAGAAAAGTGTCCCTTTCTTGGTCATTCTCATCAGCACAACCCACAAAGAGTTTGATGCAAGGCAAGCCATTCGAGAAACGTGGGGAGATGAAAATAACTTTAAAGGAATTAAAATCGCCACGCTGTTTCTTCTTGGAAAAAACACAGATCCTGTCTTAAATCAAATGGTGGAGCAAGAAAGTCAAATTTTTCATGACATTATTGTGGAGGATTTTATCGACTCTTATCATAACCTCACACTGAAAACGTTGATGGGGATGAGGTGGGTAGCAACGTTTTGTTCAAAAGCAAAGTACGTTATGAAGACAGACAGTGATATTTTTGTAAATATGGATAATCTTATTTATAAGCTGCTCAAACCTAACACCAAGCCTAGGAGAAGATACTTCACAGGTTACGTTATAAACGGAGGACCAATACGAGATGTTCGCAGTAAGTGGTACATGCCAAGAGATTTGTATCCTGACAGCAATTATCCACCCTTCTGTTCAGGCACTGGCTACATATTTTCAGCTGACGTAGCAGAACTCATTTACAAAACCTCCCTTCATACCAGACTTCTTCATCTTGAAGACGTGTACGTTGGACTCTGTCTTCGGAAGCTGGGCATTCACCCCTTCCAAAACAGTGGCTTCAATCACTGGAAAATGGCTTACAGCTTGTGCAGGTATCGCAGGGTGATCACAGTGCACCAGATAACACCAGAAGAAATGCACAGAATTTGGAATGACATGTCCAGCAAGAAACATCTTAGATGTTAAGATTTTTACAGATGTAAATACTTTTTAAAAAAATTTTGGTTTAGTATGGTTATTTTTTGACAAAGTGGTCTGCTGATTTACAGGTTAAACTGTGGGATATTATCTGAGAGGATTTTGATGACTGATTTTTCATTCTCATTTTGACTACTGGTTTACAGACTTCAGGCTCTTTTCATAAGGACATTACACCAACCGAAAGGATCTAGAGTCAAATCTCAGATTTTTTATATTATCCTGTATCACACATATCAGCTCCTGCATCTGTATGTAAAAGGACAGTAATAAACTATCGTGAGCTGCCTAACAGTTCATGCCCCAGCCTCTAAGACTCAGGCCCTAAGAAGTGAAGAATTAGAAGTATACTTTTATGCATTTTTTGACACCCTACAACCATCTCTATTTAGAATTTTGTTAATAAAGTGTGATATACATTTGCACTGAACTTATATGCCTATCTTGGCATATATATTTTATAGTACAATGTGTGCAATTCCCAAACCACTTACTGATGTTATAATAGCAGAATTTAGACAGGTAAGAACATCAAAGTCTCATAGGCCTTAGAAACAAACCCAGACACAGAAATATCTTTTTATCCACCAAATAGTATTCCTTTAAATTATTTCAGAAATACCTTCTTTCTTTCCACTGCCTAAAGTAGCCCCTAAAAGATCTAATACAATTTTAAAATTAAATGGAATCTGTAGGTGAAATAAGTCAGGAGAGATGTATGAAAAGCTATCTGTAAAATACATTATCAAAGTATGAATATATTTTAAATTTTAATTTCAAAGCAAGTGCAATGTTTCTCATAGTATCAGTGGATCTCTCCATTAAGTGTCTCACATAGCAATACATAATGATACTGAACGACAAGCAGCATATTTCTTCAACATCAGCCAGTAGACTATTTACCTAAAAAGTAACACAAAAGCAGCTTTTTAAGGGTAAGCTCTACTTTTTTTCTACCGTGCATATATGAATTAGATTCTACCAGATTTTTAATGGTGTAGAAAAGCAGAATTTTGTCCAATAAAAGAATGCAATCAGTTTTCTGTTGATTGGGCAATAGAGTACGTAACGGTTACATACAACTTCCATTGCAAAATAGAGGGCTTTAAGAATCGCCTATTAAAGCAAAACGAATTCTAGCTGTTATTACAAATCTGCAGCTCCCAGGTTACCCATCACAGAGCCAATATTTGCTGAGGTCCCGCTCAAGAGATCCCCAGAGCATGTGACAGAAATTAAATACACAAGATTTTATTCAATTTTCATAATGTACTTATGTGTTTTGAATATGAATGTTAATGAAATATTATTAATATTATTTCCTGGAAAATTCTTCAATAAATTCAAGCCATCTATATTCAGCACCACCTTCTAACAAAGAGCTAAAATATGACATTGCTCAGCTAATAACTTGGAATGAAGAATTCACCAAAAAGTTACAAAGATACAAAACTCACCAAATATATTATTAGCTGTAGATTACTCATGCCATCCACAGCACGCATATAAGTCTCATTCATTTCAGCTGGCATTATGAGTAACATATGAAAAACTCTTAAGTCTGTACATTATTCAGGATGTCTATAAAGTTGTCAGAAATTAACTGACTAAAGAATTTAAAGGAAAACTCTGACCTGATTTTGCCATAGGTGTACATAGCACTTTACTGAGGAATGAAGATGCTACCCCAAAAGGTTTGCAGTTCCATGACAAATTGTTAGTCTTATTCACAGATGCAGCACTAGCATTTTGAAAAGAACTACTTGTAAATAAGGTAAAGCATAACTGGCCTTCAAGCCACAAGCAGTAGTAGGCATCTCAAAAAAATCTGCTTCAGATCTAAAAGTAAAGCTACACAACAAATAGCCCAGGAGTTACTGCTAATCAACAGGAGGTTTTGCATCCTTCAGAAATGCAAATCGGTAACTTTATATAAAAATACGCAATCTCTTGCAGCATAATTAAGATTTATCCTTCCCCAGTTGACCTAATCCTTGTTAAAGTCGCTCTTGCTTCTTGTCAAGCTCAGGACTCTAGCTAAACAAGGTCAAACTAATTGCATAGACAAATATATAACACACACACACACACAGATTGCATGAAGTTCAGCTTTCCTTACCCAAGCCCCAGAATACATGGATTAGGAAAGGAAACAAGGGTGGAATTTATCTCCAGCCTTCGGGTACATTGGACAGCATGGATTCCATCCTGCCAGGAGTACACTGTAATAATTTCAAACCCCAGGCTGCAATCACTTCTGCTATCCCTCTGCACTGTGCAGTAATTTGGGGTTTCTGAATCCACAACCAAACGGATTTGGTGGCCTTACTTCTCCTGCTGATGCTTCTGTGGCCTTTGGTTAGTAACCAAGAGGACAGCAGGGCTCCCAATTCAGATACCTCAGGGCTTGAGTGGCATGGTAGCCTTGAATTTCTCCTAGTACAAGCAGACTGCATTAATGATTGGAAGGTACACCTTGAAAAGAGTATCTGAAAAAATATATTTCCTGCCATTTATAAATAGATAGATCTTCAACAGAAATGTAAATGTTCATCTTGGAACTGATGTACGCATTTCTAAGGCATTTTCTTCTGTATTCAACTGTATATATGTGTAGAGTCTGCTTGCTATGTAGTATTCTGTTATGCATGGAGCTGAGTTAGGCATTATGTTTGTCCAGTGTTTCAAGAGCCTTAAGCATGTGTGCCCTAACTTCTGAATGTACAAGATTTTTTTTTTCATTGTTAAGTGAATTTAAAAGAACACAACAAAAGCCTAGTTTTCTACTTTGGTTAGTTTTCTGATAGATTTCACTGGCTTGTTACACTTGTGTAACAGATGTATTATTTTCTCTTTGCTCAGAAATTGCAGTATTACATCCCGGAGTTAGAAAGGGAGTGATACATCTACTCACAGGGACAGCGTACCGTCCCTTCCACCCAGCAGTACTTGTGCCACATCGAATACTGTTAACAAACAAGTGTTTGCATTGAGTTTCCTTTAATCAAAATAAATATTTATGTTACTAAAAGGTGATTTTGTTTCACTAGGCATGGGACAAATAACAACTTGGTTAAGATACGCTGGTTTCTAGTTGCTTCAAAAGTGTGACTGTAATGAAATTTTTATTCCAAAACATACATAAACAAAGCACATTGAGCAAAGAAGCTAGCAGGGAAATGCCTCACTTTAGGGGGAGTTTTTCACAAAAGCAATTTTTTTTTGCTAAAACCATGAGAGTATTTAAACAGAAGTCTCAAGGTTCATTTTCCATCTTTCCTAATAACAATGTTAAGTATCAATTTGGATTCCTTACTGGGATTTTTTTTTTTTTCTTTATAATGTAGATGGCAATTTGTAAATGAAGAGTGTAATTAACTAGAAAAGCTTGTCAACAGTAACCAAACATTAGGTGTATCATTATATATGACTGGCTGTACTTATGTATTTATATGTCTAAATTGTATATATTGTTTTATCTATAGTGTCTGTAGGAGTGCATTCTTTTAAAGTATTATTTACAGTTTTGTGGGATTGCCAGCAAAGCTGCTAATCAAGATACTATTTTTTTGTATTAATGTCAAATAATAAAAAAAAGAACAAAGACAAATGAAAAATTGAAGGTGTTCTGTACAGTCATCTTCTTCACCTCTTTCTAGAAAGGTAAATGGTATTATCTGAAAACACAATACCAGTGAATAGGCTCATTTGTCATAAGGAAGAATATTGTGCTGTAAAAAGAGGATTTTTTTTTTTTGTTTTTAAAAAAAGGGAAAAATAAACACAAAAAATATTACTTTTATTCATTGTTTGTACAACAACTTCATCAAACTGATGTCCATACTTAATCAGGTGTACTACTTCATTTGACTCCAAAGACTTAATGTGAAAACAGCCATGGCAATATCTGGCAAATTAGCAGGTGGGTTCATCATTTGCTTTGCCCTGTTCAGCTGCTTTGGCATCCCTGGCTAATGAGAGCAAAGTTTGGCAGTTCTAAGGTGGCAAAGCTGTTTGACTCCCTTGGCCCTGCAACATGATTCTTCTGCTGTCTCCATGGTACCTTAACGCATATGCTTGCAGCCATCAAAAGGTACACACAGGAGAAAAAGAGAAAGCATGATGTTCCAAAACCCACATCTCATAAAACCACAACAAACTCACTTTAAAGTTGCCATGTGACTGCTAGGAGGGAGGAGTCCCTCCCTGCCCTCTTACAGCCACACACTGACCTTGTCAGAGCCTTGTGCTTCCCCAAGCCTCTCTAAAAGCACCAGGAAATAAAGAAGCACAATCTGAATACACCTAGATTATCCAGTTAGTCTCATGTAGCATTTATCTCCCAGTATAAATATACTAAGATGCTATTTTGTCCAGTAGGAAGGCCCAGGCAACCTTAGAGTCTTCACATCAAAATAAAAACACAAATCAAAATAACATAAAAGCAGGAGAGAGTCCCTTTTAGCATAAGGTGTCTAGTGGAAG
>NW_010333285.1:9034-9834 GCF_000700745.2 Antrostomus carolinensis | reverse complement strand
ATATATAATATATGTTGTATAAGATATATAATAATATACTGGTGCTTAATATTTTCTGGGGAGCTTAAACTTGGCAACCTAAGCACTTGCACACTGGCTGGGATTTAGCTCAACTTACATGGGGAGCACATCAGTGGCAACTCCACTCTGAGCTGCGAGGTGCAGGATCTGTCCTGCCTCCCCTCTCGCCGCCGGCGCGGTGTCTGCCGGGGACTTTGCTCTCCTGGTCCTGGCTGAGTATTTAAAGACCAGGTGTGTAGGGTGGAAGCCGTGAGCGTGGGCAGCGTGGCTGTGTGAGGTGGGATGGAGATGTGGGTTTTGCCACCAGGATGGTGAGGGAGTTTTTTAAGGAACCATCGTTTGTCAGTCAGAAAATAGGAATTGATGGAAAATGGAATTTTCTGAGGAAGAATCACAGCGGTGTCTTCAGTGTGGGGGCGGTTCAGGAAGGGACTCTGAAATTGCCAAAATATTTGTTTAAAGTGAAAAGTCTGAGTCTTCCAAATAAAGAGACCCAAATTGAAACCAAGGCTCACTTTATTTATCCATCATACATTGTGGAAATGCAAAGGCAATGTTTCTTTTTCTGGGTTTCTCAGCATTTGCTTTTCCCTTTTAACTAAGAACAATGTTTGTGAAATGTGAAATGTTTCCAGGGATGGGAACACCTCTGGTATTAGCTTCTTTCAAATAAAATCTCACCAGCAGATAATACAATAATAATAATAATAATAATAATAGTAGTAATACCTATTGCAGGTGGGTCCTGTGTGCGCCTTGATAGGTTTTATCAATTATTT
>NW_010333285.1:8768-9023 GCF_000700745.2 Antrostomus carolinensis | reverse complement strand
ATTATTTGTGAAAAGAAAGAAGACCCCGTTACTGTGTGATAGCAGCGGATGCAGTTGGGACTGTCCCTACCTGAAGCTGCTGTGACTGGGACAGCAAGTTCTCAGAGGAGAACTCTTAACCCCAATCCTGCCCATCATGTGGGATAACAGATTCAGGAGGATACCAGGCTGAGGACAATTCCCAAATGGAATAGACGTGATGGGTCATGAATAAATGATGTGCTTCTCATTACACCTCCCGCTCTGCGCGTGGCG
>NW_010333285.1:0-8736 GCF_000700745.2 Antrostomus carolinensis | reverse complement strand
GGCGGGCGGTCAGACACCTCCTGGCCTGGAGGTCCCTGTCCCCAGGCACCGTTCTGGAGGGGCTGGCAGGGCACAGAGTCAGGAGCCAGGCTGGATTTCTGATGCCTTCTGTATATTCTGATTTATTTACGGTTCTTGAAGAAGCTGTGATTTATTATTATGGTTATCCTGAAGCAGACGTGGAGCTGCCCTGCTGGCGGTGTCACCACGGGTCCCCATCCCGGGTGGGTACCACGGGCTGGGACTGGAGCATCATCACGAGATGGCGGGTGTGGGGCAATCAGCTTTAAAAATTATATTTTTTTTTTTTAGTCAACACTCCTGATGAATATTTCAGATGCAAAGGAATAGCATGCATTAATTATTGCAAAGAGATGTCTTTAGGAGAAAATGATTTTGAAATTCAGTTTAATTTCATTGTAATGCGCCGCAAACAGGAAGGGAGTACGTGTGTTTAATTGGCTCTCGGGGGTAAGGCCGGGGAGATGGCATGCCTTTGTCACAGGCCATTAGTGATACAGACTGCATAATGAGAGAGTACAATCAGCTCACAGCTGCCGGCTCCTACGGGGAGAGAATGATATTAAATAGAAATCAGTATAAATTAAACTTAACCCTTTTGCTAGCTGAGCAAAGCCTCTCAGCTAGAAATTAGCAGGGGGAGCAGAGACAGGCATGGGGTTTGGGCTGGGTCAGGGGGTGTCTGACCCCCCCAGCCAGGCTGTCCCTGATGTCCCCTGCAGCTGCCTGGGGACAACAGGCTTTTAACTCTCATCCCCATCCCATTCCCCCACTCTTCGCCTTTCCTTCCTCTCCTGACCATGTGCTCCATCTCTCATGGTTGTTGCTTCGATGGGGCTATTTTTCCCCAAGCCTCAACCAGCCAGCAGTGCCCTGAGCGAGCCCCGTCACCCCTCGCCCACCCTACCTGTCCCTGCCATGGTGACAACCTTTGGAGATCACCCGGAGATGGCAAATGTCCCTGTGGTGGTAAAAAAACACTCCAGAGAACCAAGGAGGTTGTGTCCCATCAATGTGACTGGGATCTGGAGGTGAGTTACCCTCATTAAGCAGAGGTGGGGACTTCAGAGTGTAGATCATACAGGTGGCATCTGAAAGAGACACAGCCTGGCCACTGCCAGCCTGTAATTCACTATATCTGCCATTTGCAGGTCATAGAGGTCAGTGTTTTAAAACCCTCCCCCCCAAAAAAAGTGTTTTAAAGAACTCCAAACTCTGGCAATGCTGTTTCTGACTCTGCTCTAGCATTCCTCTCATTGCCAGACCCAAATTGGGAGGGAATAGTGGGGACAAGGGTGAGGAGACTTGTAGGGTGAGAGAAGAACAATGTAATAATTGAAATAAAATAAGACTTAGAATAATATTGATATTAAAATAGTAATGCTAATAATAATAATAATAATAGGAATAAAATATAAACTAAAATATACCCAGTGCCATTGCTCACCACCCGCCGACCCAGCCCGGCCTGTTCCCAGATCACGATCCCGCAGGAACCACAATCCCGACCCAAAACCGCAATCCCGGGAGAGCAAGAGACCGAGCGAGAGAGCAAGAGAGGAAGAGCCCCTCATGGATCTCCTGCCCATGGGGGACAGGAGATGGAACAGCCCCTTGGCAGAGCCCAATGCCCATGGAGCTGATCCATGGCAATATTCCTCCCCCCTGAGATCTTGCGCTTGCAGACGGACAAACACAAAGTCCTTCAGTGCCAGGGACACAAATGCAACATGGGGATGTTCTCAGCGTTTCTCTCCTGACAAATCCCAGCTGAACCCAAACCCCAGAGATGTTCCAGCTGCTGAACAGAACCAGCTCTGGCCCAGATAAAACCAGGACAATGTTACAGAATAAAAAAACCCAACCCCATACAAAGGGCATGATGCTGCAGTGACTTTTTGATGGGATTGAAGATTGTGGCTCTTTGGAGAAGCATCTGAACTCATATTGTTGGGTGGGTGATTTACTGTTGCTCCCGTCCGCTTTATTCCCCGGATTTGCGCCGTTCTCTGCCTCTCTCTCCGTCTCTCTCATTTCCATCCGAGTGAATTTGATTATTTTTATTGTATTAACGCTGTTGACAGAGCTGCTGAGATCAAAGTCCCCTCCAGCCCTTTTCAGGGAGACTGCTGGGTATCCACCTGCTGTCATACATCCGAGTGGCACCAAGCCCTCAGGGACCGAGACAAACCCAAAGGAAAAATGCCCGCAGCCGTCTGTCTCCTGTCGCTCCGATACCGTCCCAGCTGTCCCCTGCCCCGCGAGGTGAGAGGCCACCTCTGAGCACACTCACATGCACTGAGCAGGAAGGATGGAGGAAAAAAATAAGGAAGGAAGAATTTTTTTACAATGAGAGTGGTGAAACCCTGGCTCAGGTTGCCCAGAGAGGTGATAGGAGCTCCATCCCCAGAAACATTCAAGGTCAGGTTGGATCAGGCTCTGAGCAACCTGATCTGATTGAAGATGTTTTAGGTTCTTCACTACAACTTCTGATGAAGATGTTTTGGGCCCCTGACTCCAAGAAGGACATGGAGGTGCTGGAGCGTGTCCAGAGAAGAGCAACGGAGCTGGGGAAGGGTCTGGAGCACAAGTGTGCTGAGTTCCCTTGTGGCTGAGGGAACTGGGGTTGTTGAGCCTGGAGAAAAGGAGGCTGAGGGTAGACCTTGTGGCTCTGTCCAAGTCCCTTGGAGGAGGGTGGAGAGAGGTGGGGGTGGGTCTGTTCAACCAAGGACCAAGGGACAGGACAAGAGGAAATGGCCTCAAGTTGCACCAAGGGCAGTTGAGATGGGATGTGAGGAAGAATTTCTTTGCTGAAAGGGTTCTGAGGCATTGGAAGGGGTTGCCCAGGGCAGTGGTGGAGTCCCCATCCCTGGAGGGATTGAAGAGTCGTGTAGACACAGTGCTGAGGGACATGGGTTAGTTGGGGACTTGTCAGTGTTGGGTTCATGGTTGGACTCGATGATCTTAAAGGGCTTTTCCAATCCAGGCGATTCTGGGATTCTGTGATGTCCCTGCTCATGGCAGGAGGGTTGGACATGGTGACCTTTAAAGGTCCCTTCCAACCCAAACCATTCCATGATTAATTCTATGAGCAACCACTGAGCACACCCCGGTAGGTGGAGGAAAACAGCAGAGAAACACCAGCCTCTCTGGTGTCTATTCCTCCGTCCCAGCCTCGCGATGCTCGTGTCGCTCAGGCTCTGGCTCTGTCAGATCGTGTTCTCTCTGCCCAGGAGGCAGCAACAGCTCCAGAGGTGTGAGAGAGGGGACAGAGGGGACAGACATCTCCCCGAGGGACGGCTGCCTTCCATTCACATTTGCCCATACATCCAGAAAATTAGAATCTGGTGTATTCAGGGAGATTTATTTTCAATTACAGGTTAAGGCTGAGACATGAAATAGCACCAGGTTTGAAAGTAGTGCATAAATCCTGCAACAAATCCATGTGTCTCAGCTCCACATAATAAGATTTTATTGATTGCTATATTGTATCTGTCAGAATAAAACTCTCTTAATGCATGCATCAGGGTGGAGAAGATAGAAAGCTTGTTGGTAGCAGACTCTGATTCAAGAATCAATGTACTTTGATTAATATGTCGTTAAGAAAGTAAGAGTTATTTAACTTGTTTGATGCACGTTTCAAAATGATGACTCATCTCTTTCAAGTTTCTTCCTTTAAGCTGCATTTGAAAAAAACTAACCTGGTAGCTGTTTTTCACAGTGCTACGTCCTGGTTTATCACTGAACTTCTGGGAGATCCTTTTATGCAGGTCACAAACCCCCCGGGCTCCTATTAGCAATAATTCCTACAGCCCATAGGAGTTCCTGCCGCTGCTGTTGGAGGCTGTAGGAGAACAGAACGGAGCGGAGCTGCTGTCTCTGCTCCTGTGAAAGAGAGAGCTCCAGGAAAACAAAAATCAAAGGGAAATTAATCTGGAATGAGATATCATCAGGAGAAAAAGAGAAGCACCCATCAGTTCTGGCAGGCTTTCAGATGCTGCCAAGCCTGGGCAGCCGGCAGCACCCCGGGTGTCTGTCTGTGCTTCCGACCGTGCCGTTCGCTCAGCTCTGGCCTTTCCACTGTGAGCTACAAACTCGGGCGCCGAGGACGAGCCTTGGCTGTGCTGGGAGCATCCTGCTCAGCACTGAGCTCCCAGCTTGCTCCAGAAATGGGACCTGCTCTTGCTGCAGCTGTGAATGCCCAGAATCCCACAATTGCCTGGATTGGAAAAGACCTTTAAGATCATCAAGTCCAACCATGAACCCAACACTGACCAGTCCCCTATGACTAACCCATGTCCCTCAGCACTGTGTCTACACGACTCTTCAATCCCTCCAGGGATGGGGACTCCACCACTGCCCTGGGCAACCCCTTCCAATGCCTCAGAACCCTTTCAGCAAAGGAATTCTTCCTCACATCCCATCTCAACTGCCCTGGCCACAACTGGAGCCCATTTCCTCTTGTCCTGTCCCTTGTTCCTTGGTTGAACAGACCCACCCCCACCTCTCTTCACCCTCCTTTCAGGGAGTTGTCAAGTCTTCCCAGTCAAGGGAAGAAGACCAGTGACTCTAGACTGGTTTCAGGGACCTCCTGGTGTCCATCTGTCCTCTTCAGACAGCTCTCCAGCCCATAGCTGGGCACCTCTGCTGGCACCAGCTGCAGATCATCACCCTTCCTAACCCTGGTAAATCTTTGGAGATTCCCACCTCACCACTTTTGATGGAGAAAGAAAAGCTGTCTGCAATTTCCCAGCCCTGAGAAATCCAGTGTTGGTAGGAAACGCCTTGGGCAGGTCATTCTTGGCCAGACACAACCCATTCCTCCTCTTGGGCTGTTCTCCAAGAGGAAGGGGCAGGAGAAGGAGCAAGCAACGCACATCCCATCCCTCTGGCACAGGCTTTTTCCCCTGGCACTTGCCTGTCCCTAGAGACAAGCAGGTGTTTCCCTGCCAGGGGAATTGCTCACATCCGTGGGTGTAGAGCTGACACCTGAAAACAGAAAATACTTGAGCCTGATCAAGGCAGATTATAAATAGAAACGCATCTAATTAGCATCTTAATCTGCAGGTTTTCTGGCTGTTCTGTGTCTTTCCTAGTGGCGAATCCAGCGAATGCCAATTCTGGTTTTAAGCAGCGATTCCTTCATTCCAACGTCTTGCAGATGATGTGACTTCCCGCTTCGGTAAAGCCACCAGCTGAAGCGTTGGCTCCCTCTGAGGCTGGGCTGAAGGAGCTGCTTTTTGAGTCTCTCCGAGCCAAAGCTTCTGGTTCAGACAGGACAGCAGTGCTTAGAACTTGGACCCCCATTCCCACAAATGAAAGGACATGAAAGGACACCCCAGAAAATGCCAAGTGTGCCCCAAACACAGCTCCATGTGCTGCTTGAGGAAGGATATCCCACTGGATGGGTCTCCCCTCAACCTCCAGGCTCAACAACCCCAGTTCCCTCAGTCACTTGGGTAGTGATGGGGTTTATCTTCAGTCCTGGCACTTGCCTGTCGCCAGAGCTACCCAGCTCAAGAGGAAATTTGTTGAAAATAAATTCAACAATTCCTTCCATCTTTGGCCATCTATCATTTCTCTGCCTTGTTTTCTCTCCTCAGCTTTCCCTTCCTCCTCGTTGGCCGGGTTTCCTGTTGCTTGAGGCACTCTGCTGGTGCCCACACAATCTGGTGAGCTTGCTGAAGAGTTTTCAGTGTTTGATTTACATAAAAGCAGGGTCAGGGAATTGCACAAATTGATTACAGCTCGTTGGACGAGCCAGGGAAGCGGTGGCCCAATTTCCTTCCTTCCTTCCTCAGCACAGGAAAGCGAGGGATCATTTTTAGGAGGTGTGATCCAAGACCGGGCACTGTTAAGTGGGGGGGTTTGTGTTGGGCTGGTAATAGAATCACAAAATCACAGAATTGGCTCCATTAGAAAAGACCTATAAGATCATCAAGTCCAAATGTTTAAAGAAGAGCTGAATGTCTTCTGAATAGAAGAAGAGCTGAACGTCTCTGGCTTTGAGAGACTCTGGCACACACGCTGTGCTGGGACAGATACCAGCCAAGGATGTGATCACTCCAGGCTCTTGACTTTCCACAAGAGTCATCCCTCTGGGTTTCCCTCAAGACAATTGAGAACATATTTACTAATGGTATCATGGAATCACAGAATCGTAGTGGTTGGAAAAGACCTTTAAGATCATCAAGTCCAACCATAAACCAAACACTGCCAAGTCCACCTCTAACCCATGTCCCTCAGCACCTCATCTACTCATCTTTTAAATACCACGGGGGAAGGTGACTCCACCACCTCCCTGGGCAGCCTGTTCCAATGCTTGACTAGCCTTTTGGTGAAGAAGTTGTTCCTCAGATCCAACCTAAACCTCCCCTGGTGCAACTTGAGGCCGTTTCCTCTTGTCCTGTCCTTGGTTGAACAGACCCACCCCCACCTCTCTCCACCCTCCTCCAAGGGACTTGCACAGAGCCACAAGGTCTCCCCTCAGCCTCCTTTTCTCCAGGCTCAACAGGCAAAAGCGTAGGCTTGTGTGTATTGAAGCAAACAATTTAAGGCAGGTATCTTTCCTCGTGTCCCACCACTGCCTCTCTTAGTCAACAACCTCCCATCGTTATCTCTGCTTTATTTAATAATTCCTCTCACCAGAGACCGGGACAGGTCAGGGCACGGAGCAGAAGAGGTAGTGCTCTCTTTAGCTCAGGTGTAATTGATCCCTCAGCTGCTCTGCAGAGGGCAGAAGCCAAAGCAGAGGGGTTAAGTCGAATGTTTTTATTATTCCAAGGATTATTTTTAGCCATGCACACATGGGTACCGCGCTCTTCAAAGATTTGCCAGCTGAGTGGCAGCCGCGTTCAGCTGGGCCACCACACCTTGGAGCATTTACTTATTTATTAGTCTTTGAGTTTTCTTTTTCATCTTGTTGTCTGCAGAGATTTCTATAAATATTTAAATGCTAATGTGAAGGGGGGAAAAAAAAAAAGAAAGGTTTTTCATTTTCACTTACCCATTTTCTTCTCTGGCTTGTCCTCTGGGCAAACCCATCTGCAGTAATTCTGGCTGGAAGCAGCGGGGGGGTTGCCTCTGCCCAGCCTACTTGTGTCATATCAGTCACCCATGAGTTCCTGCTAATGATGAGTGAACCTACAAAGTCTTGGCTGCCTTGGTTTGCAGAAATGCTCCAAGGTTTGGCTGATTTATCTGCTGTTTTCCATGAGAGGAGCGTGGAGATCCTGGGGCAGGGTGTGCAGCATTCCCAGGCTGGGGAGGTTTCATCTGCTGTTTGTCCTTCAGGTTTGTGATGTGCTGAAGGGTTGGAGAAGCTCCTGGTCATGCTGAGCTACATGTGCAGAGAGTACCCAGAAAGGAGGTGCAGCACCTCTGCCAAGGGCAGGCAGGAGCCAGGATGCTGCTGGGCTCTGCCAAGGTCTGATTTTCTGTTAATCCATCTGGTGCTGTCTTCTCCTGGCTGAACGCTGGTGCCCAGGACTTTGTCTGCTGGCATCTGTCATGTAAAGGGGTCTGATGCCAACTCAAGCCAAGGCTGGAACAGGGACTGTATTACAGAATCCCAGAATTGCCTAGATTGGGAAAGCCCTTTAAGCTCATCGAGTCCAACCATGAACCCAACACTGACAAGTCCCCTATGACTAACCCATGTCCCTCAGCACTGTGTCTACACGACTCTTCAATCCCTCCAGGGATGGGGACTCCACCACAGAGCCAGGTCTGTGTGGTGACATGAGCACACTCACAGTGATTGGGTTTGGGTTGAAGAGCAGAGCATGGATGAGGGGATTTGGAAGAAGCTTCAGGATGGTGAAGGACATAGGAGGTGCAGGTAAGCTGTGAGGGTACAGCATGGGGTCAGAAAACATCTCCTGGCTTCTCGCCCTGCTGCCTACAAGCCTTTAAAACATAGAGCTGTGAGGGGAAGAGATCACTGACTTATCAGCCAAGACAGGGGGTAGCTGTACCCCTCACCTGTCCTACAGTGAGTCCCCAAATGTCCCTGTCCCCTGTCTGGAAGGAGAGTGGGGGACTCAGGATGACTGGGTTGAAATCAGACTTGTCTTTATCTGCATCTTTCACCTCGCGGGGACCCGGTGACGCTGCCAGCGCTCCCTGCACCGCCCCATCTCCCGCTCCATCTCCCGCTCCACCAGCGCAGCGTGGGCCTCATTAGCGCCGCTCTCTGTGAGGTGCCCTTGAGTGATGGGTTTCTGTGCCAGGTGGAAATGCCAGGGGAGGCTGTTCCATGCTCCGCAGTCTTTCATCTCGGCAGGGTTTTGCCCTTTCTCCCAGCGTGGCTCTGACAGCCGGCTCAGCGCCGCTGCCTCTGGAATACAAACAAACTCTCCCGGTGCAGAACATGACAGGAATTCATTCCAAGCTGCTGGGTTGGGGGTTTTGGGGTTTTTTTTTTTCTGCTTTTCTTTTTTTGCCTCGTGTTGGATGCTCCAGGGGGTCTCTGGAGAAGTTCGGAGAGTGGGGAGTCGATTGCTTAACCCTCTCTCTGCTGAGGAACCTCACAGCAGACCTGGCAGCTCTCACAGATGGAGGAAGCTGCAAAACAGCTTGAAGCTGCGATGCAATTCTCATCCCCTGATCAAGTCATGGGAGAGGAACCAAGACGTTGAGACATCTGCATCCCACCATCCCTCAGTACCAGCCATTAGGGCAGTTAGAATCCCAGCATTGCCTGGATTGGAAAAG
>NW_010333284.1:0-1612 GCF_000700745.2 Antrostomus carolinensis | reverse complement strand
TCTCTCCAGAAGATCCCTGTCCCTCTGGAACAGGGGAGCCCATGAGTTTCCAGTGGACCAGCACACCCCATTCTGGTCACAGCCACGACCAAAGTGGAGCAGACATGGGACCTCAGGGCACACAAGGGGCTTGGGAACGTGTTTGTGGTGGGATTTCTTGAGGGGAGACGATGGCAGTGTTGATGTTCAAACCTCCATCAGCTTCCAGTGGACCAGCACACCCCATTCTGGTCACAGCCACGACCAAAGTGGAACGGACATGCTTAGCCTGGCAGGGTGGGTTCCTCCAGGAGGACAGCACTTCTCCAAGGGCGAGCACCACTGCCCACTACACCCTCACCAAACAGAGAGGGGCTGTGACACCAGCTGGGTCACACACTGGCCAAGAACAACTGCTGGTGGGAGGAACAGGGTACAGATCTCCCAATTCCAGCCAGAGCTCTGCTGGTTTACTGGTGAGACAATGTGGTTTCTGCTCCACATGTACCACAACCCTGCAAATCTCCCCAAATCCCTGCTGGTTCCACCTTCCCCTGTGTGATGTCAGTGGCTCCTACTCACTTCCTGGCAGTTTCAGGTTGTCCACTCCCTGTCCCGCTTCTCCTCCTCCGGCGTCCGCTCCACCGTCAGCTGGTAAAGCTTCAGCGAAATGATGTCGTGGTTGTCTGGAAGCAGAAGAGAAACGTGTCCTGAGGTGTCACCAATAAATATGGCTCTGGCCAGGGATTCCAGTGCCACAGGCAGCACCATGGGATGTTATCACTTGAGGTAGAAGGTGCTGGATCTCCCTTGTCCCGCTTCTCCTCCTCCGGCGTCCGCTCCACCGTCAGCTGGTAAAGCTTCAGCGAAATGATGTCGTGGTTGTCTGGAAGCAGAAGAGAAACGTGTCCTGAGGTGTCACCAATAAATATGGCTCTGGCCAGGGATTCCAGTGCCACAGGCAGCACCATGGGATGTTATCACTTGAGGTAGAAGGTGCTGGATCTCCCTTCCCAAGGGGGGAAACTCATCTCCACGGGGCAGGGTCTACAGCGAGCTGGGAGCTGCGCCCCAGCGCGGGGCCCTCTGCCAAGAAGAACCTTTAAGCTACTTAAATGGACAAACAACAACCCAACCCTGGTGATCATCTGACTCAAAACCTCTCGGCCACCCGAAGGGAATGTGTGAGCATCGGCCTCACGTGGCCCTGCTTCCTTTGCTCACGATGGTGGATGGTTATTAGTGGGCCAAGGCGAGCGCTCCACGCCAGCCTGCCAGCTCCCGGGGCAGAGATCTGAGAGAGAAAAAGAACTTTTGTTGGGAGTCAACAATGGGCCCAGACACCAGCTATCAATGAGCTTTTGTAAAGGCATAACTCAAATCGGGCTTAAAACCTGCTGAAAGAGGCACAGCGGGGTAACGGCAGACCTCACGGCACCTCGAGCGGCGCCGGGACACAAGTGTTGTGCTGAGGAAGGCAAAGGGGTTTAGATCTCTGTAAAAATGGGATTTACATCAGCACATGTTGCACCACCACGTTTCTGAGCACGCCTGGCAGGTCCCTCTCTCAATAATGGGAAGGTGGTAGTTCTTGAGTTGGGAAATCCAGAGCAAAAAGGGAATCCAGAGCAAA
>NW_010333283.1:0-6659 GCF_000700745.2 Antrostomus carolinensis | reverse complement strand
CGCTCCTCTCCAGGTTTCCCCCCCGCACCATCCCACACCATCCCTGCCCAATTTTTGGGGCAGTGGGACGCAGCCCTTCACCTCCCTCCAGGCATTTCTGTGTTCCTTTTGTGCGGGCTCGCTGAAGTCCCGTCCGGGTTTGAGGATGCGGGGATGGAAGGAGAGGATGGGTAAAGGTTTCCTACTCGCTGCCGAAAGCCCTGGGAGCAGCCACGGAGCCCCTTTCCCTTAAAAAGCGGAAAATAGCCGGGCTGGAGGCAGGCAACGGGCTGTAAAAAAAACCAGCTCACTTGCTTCTTGTGCAGAGAAAGTGCCGAGTTTTCTCTCTGCCCCCCTCCCCATCCCGGGTGTCCGCTGTGTTTAAACTCAGGTTACAAACGAGCTGTGTTCCTCCCGCTCCAGCCCTGGAAAAGCTTCGCATCTGGCAGAGCCGGAGCAGGAGGCAGCTGACATGAGAAATGCGCTCTCAGGCTTCGGGAGCGGGGCTGGCAGGGAAAGGTGCGGGGTGTTTTGTGGAGAAGGCTTCAAACTCCCTTCCAGACTCCCTTCTAGACTCCCCTTTGGATGTTTTTCTCATCGTAGGTCTTTGGCCATGAACCCCATCCAGAGACCTGAGATGTACATCATCGGCGCCCAGCCGGTGTGCAGCCAGCTACCGGGGCTCTCCCCTGGGCAGCGCAAGCTCTGCCAGCTCTACCAGGAGCACATGGTGTTCATCGGCGAGGGGGCCCGCAGTGCCATCAAGGAGTGTCAGTACCAGTTTCGGCAGCGGCGATGGAACTGCAGTACGGTGGACAACACCTCTGTCTTTGGGCGGGTCATGAAAATAGGTAAGAGCACCCAGCACGGGGCAGGTGCGGGGAGCAGGTCCCTGGGCAGCCTTCTCCCCTTCCTTCAGGCACAGATGCAACAGATGAGCTCTGTTAGCACCACTCCAAAAGCTGCTTTGAACCAGCTTTTCCATTCCGTGGTGTGCTGGTGCTGCCTGCACCTGAGCCACAGCAAGGGCTAGATGGAACAAGGGGAGGGGGACACACTTTCTTTGAGGAGGGGGGCACGGGAAGGTCAGGAAGAGGGAGGTTCTGCTTTTGTTTGGTGTGCTTGTTTAAAGGTAGGGAGGGAAGAAGCTTGAGCCAGGAACAATGGACCTGTGTTATCATTCCCAGCATCTGGAGTGTCCTCCGACTGGGAATGCAGCCCTGAGATGGGTGAAATATGGACTCCCCTGGCATGGGATCTCCCCCCCTCCTCCCTGTTCTGACACTTTCTGTGTAAACCGAAGAGATTTTTATAATTCCTGTCCTGCTGGCCCTGAGAGGCACATTGACAGGCCATTGCTGCACTTGAATTGAGGTGTGACCTAGCTACATTGTCCCAGCTCCTTTTGAAATGCAATCATCTAATGGCAAGAAACTGAGAAATCCGGGCTCGGTTTGATGTGTCCGACAGCCAGGACAATAAAGAAAAGGTGTTAAAACAGCCGCTTACACACACACACACACACTCTCTCTCTTCCCCCCCCTCCAACCCCAGGTTTTGTTTCCCACCCACAAAGCCAATCATTTACACTGAAGAATCCAGAACCAGCACTATTTCTCGGTTGTAAGGTCAGGGAAAACATTTAGCAAGGGATGGAAAAAAGACCTCCAAATTCCTGCACCTCCACCAGCTGCCCCCAGCGTTGCTGGCACCTTTTTTGGGCTTCACTTTCAAGAAGATTGCTTAGGCAGCAGGACACTGAGAGATGCATCTTTAATACCTCTGGGGTGTCAAGGAGATAGGGCGTCAGGGTAGCCAAGTCCTGTGATCCTTTCCATTTGATCCTGAAATTCTTATGTGTCATCCTGGAGAATTTTAGGGACTTTTTTTTGCATGTTCCTCAACCTTTCAGAATCCCTACTTCAGCTCACCAGAGCCATTCTGATTCCTCCCTTTCTGCCCAGCTCATACTCCCAACAAATTCTGACTTTTCTGGGGTGCTCCCCCCCGAAATGCCGTTTCCTGACACACTTTTCCACCTCCGGACACACATCCAAGGCATCTGCGCGTCATTGATCTCTCGCTTTCTGATAGCAAGGGTGGTGGCCAGATGAGGCTGCTGTGTGCAATCCCAGATTGTTAAAATCTGTGCTTCAGGGGATGAAAACTGAAATTGCAGCCACCAAAGGGAAAGGACAGAAAATATATCTCCATCTCTCCCTTCTGGTGTCCCTCCCTCATGTGAACTTATCCCAAAGAATGGGTTAAATTTCAGATCCCCAAAGTGATCCTAGTGACTTCACAAGGACAGAAGGAAATAGGAATTTTTCCCCTTCTGGAGCAAACCTCCTCTTCAGTACTTTTCCTGCAGCTCCAGGTTGGTCCAGGGGTGAGCCCACACCTGAAGAAAAGAAGTAAGAGTGAACTAAGATAAAGCAGAGATCAGAGATGAAGGATGAAAAGCAGCCAGGAAGGATCAGATCAGAAGGATCCTTCTGTTCAGAAGTGTACGGGAAGAAGAGACAGTGGAGAGTGGAAGAGGGCAGATTCCTCCTCTCTGAAATGAACTGGATCCTGTTGGTTTAAATTAGGAGTAGATTTGGGTTTTGATGAGGACAGAGGCGGTGTGGGGATGTGATGGGTATGTCCAGCAGTCCTGCTGCCGTGGTTTGGTTTGTGTGTACGTGCATTTGTTTGCTGGGAATCCTGTTGTATCTCCAGTAGGAATCTGCTGATGGTAGTGTCTGTGAGGGGACTGTCTGCCTGCGGTTCCCCTCTGGTTAAAAAACTCTCCTAACAAAGAGTTTTGAACCCAGGTCCTTTAGATACTGTGGTCAGTTAGAGCACGGGCAGATGGTTGTACTCCAGGACAAGACAGCACAGAAGGGAAGGAAGAAAAATGCCACCAAAGGTGGCCTGGGGTGTTCCCGGGTTTGAGATGATTCATTGCTGTTGTCTGTGTCATTGATAAGCTGCTGTGGATGGGGCTGCTGCCTTCTCTTCTTCTTCTTCTCTCTTCTTCTTCTCTCTTCTTCTTCTCTCTTCTTCTTCTCTCTTCTTCTTCTCTCTTCTTCTTCTCTCTTCTTCTTCTCTCTTCTTCTTCTCTCTTCTTCCTCCCTTAGTTCCACCTTCTGCTTTTACATTTTTTTACGTTGTAATGAGGTATTTGCTCATCATTTCAGCGAGTCTGTTTTCCATGCTGGGGAAGAAAAACAAAAGTCTTTCATTCTCACTGGTTGTGTCAACGCTAAAGTCATTCTTCCCTGGGTTCATACTGTGTGCCTGTCCCCTGTTTTCAACCTCCGAGCCCCAGTTCTGGACCACAGCCCTTTTTCTGTGTGCTGTGCCAATGGCATGAGAAAGGTCTGGAGACTGGAATATCTGCAGGAGTGCAGAGGCATGCCAGAGCGTTGTGGAGAAGAGGGGGGGGGAAAAAAAAAGAGATAAGAAGGACCCAGAAGGTGTAGAGTGTGCCAAGAACCCTCAGCTGCCCACCCACCGATGCAGGCATGGCAGATATTAGATGATTTCTTACGCTGCTCTAGATTGTGAAAGGGGAGGAGAACCTGCCCTGGCCAAGTGTAAAGCCTGGGAGATCCTCGGGAGAGCGTTCACTTAGAAACCTGGAAGATTTGTTTCCTTTCCCCCTCGCAGAACTTGGCTCAGCTCAGAAAGGGGAGACTCTTTAGTCATGACACCGTGGTTTGGTGCGTTTCGCAGAGGTGAGGCAGTCTGACAATACAAAGCTTTTGTCGAGGCATCTGGAGTTGGCTGCTTTTTAGCATTGTTTTTTCCTAGTGTTTGTGTTGTTGTGGTGAGAATTGCTCTTACCTTTTAAATGTGGTTTATTCAACAATGGTATCTGGCAGCGTACAAACATCCTTCTTGTTCTGTCCATACAGATGCCAGACTGCACGTGTGTGGGTATATATCCTATACATTATATACAGACACATTCCTTCTCCATTTATGAGGGGAGAGGGCAGAGGACAAAAAAGGGGTGGTGTTAGAATTTCCTCAGGGGAGGAGAAAATATATCTCCTTCAGTGCAATCCTAAACGAAGGGCTGGGGTTTCCAGGTTAGTCCAGTCACTTCTGGAGTCAAAGGTCTTATCTCTTCTGCCTTTTCAAGTGCAAAAAGGAGGGGGAAAAAAAAAAAGTAATAAAAAAAGAGAACAAAGAGAAATACTTTTCCTCGTTTTTCTTTGAGATTGCCAAACTTCAGGGGGATGCTTTAAAAACAAAAATCGGTTGAAACTACAACTTTTTAATCAGAAAAGTCAGAGCAACAGATTCTTCTTTGTGTCAATCTCCCCACTGGGGTCTGTTCTCCTCCCATCTCCTTCTAGTGCAGCTCTAGAAGAATGAACCCAGGGACCAACAGCTTGTCTGGGAGCAGCTCGGGTGCCCCAGGAAAGCCACCATGGCCCTGGGCTCCTTGTCCCGGTGGCAGGTGGCCATCAGGCACAGGAGTGCAGCAGAGCTCCATGCTGGTGGGCAGAGCATCCCGGGGACAGAGACACCAGGCATTGTCCCCTGAGCCTGCCCAGGGCACGGCAGCCCCCCGGGGTGACTTGGGAGATCGGGGCAGAGGCATGTGAAGGGGCAATTACTGCCCAGCCACCTCTGGTCAGCTTTGAGGAGCAACACCCCTCTGCTCCGTAGAGATGATGGCACAGAGGTGTGGAACTGGAGTGAGCTTTTGAGATGATGAGCAACAACCCAAATACTTTTCCAAGGCTGGAAGGCGTGGTAGGAGAGCAGAGGGAACTAGGGTATGTAAGCACACAATTGCCAGCTACAAATCTGCTTTGTATTAGCGCAGGGTTTCACACACACATCCGATCCCGCCTCCCAAACCAAGCTGCAGCCTTCCAAGCCGACATCTACCCAGCACCATGCTTCGTTCTGCTTTGTGGGCAGCAAGGGGAAAAAAAAAACCAACCCACCTAACCATGACTTGCTTCAACCTCTCCCACCACCATCCTCAGCAGCGTCAGCTCCTCTTGCAGATCCAGGGGGCTGCTGAGTTGTGTGGCTACATCTGAAACCTGGAGATGGTTAAAACACAGGCAGTAAAAGTGTAAATCCCGCCTGCCCTTTCAGGGATCTCAGTCGAGCTGTAAGGATGCTAAGCACCTGGAGCCATGCAGGCTCTGTGGCACAAGCTGAAACACCAGGAGGTCCTTTTCTTGGATGGGTTTTAATCTCTCCAGTTGCAGGGAGTGCTCTGCTTAACAGGATGATCGCTGTGTCCCCAGGGCTCTTGCCCTACAAGCACAGACTGGTAGGGGCAAAACTGCCAGTTGGAGCGTTACCTTAACGTACCCCTAACACACAAAACAAATCAGATGAGTAAAAACTTGATTTTGGTTGCTGAAAAATGACCATAAGTTATTTGAGGGGGAGGAATCACAAGTTGTTCTGCAAGGTGGATGCCATTCACAGCTTTGCCTTTGTCTTGGGTCATTACCACTAAGCTGGTGATAAGCTGCTATTAATTACAGATTGTCAGCGCATGGAAATTGGAACAAGAGCATACCAAAAGCTCAGTGCTGTTTGAGGGAGCTGGCACTGAGAGTCTCCCGTGGGTTGGTGACAAACTGTTCTTGGAAGGTCTGCCCTCTGAAGTCATTGCAATTTGCTTGAGAGCATGAGAGGGTCACCCTCTTGCTGGGGTTTGGTGTGAGTAGCTCTTCACAATCAGGTTGCTTATTCTAATTAAGCTTTGGGGCTCTTTGTCACCTGGAAGGTTGGTGATGCTCAAAATGAAGGTGTTTAGCTATTTATGACACTGTGTGGTGAGAGTACAGGTGTGGATTGTCTCCTTCTCCTCCACATCCCCCTCTACTCCTGCCCTTCAGACCCACAGCACTGGCTGGTGCAGCACGCTCGGCCCCTTGCAGTGTTCTGGCTGCGTTGGTGCCCTGGTCAAATTGGGGTTGAATCCCTGCCAGGAATCCATAGCTGGAGACCTGATCCAACTGCTTGGCTGACTCTAAGCTGCCTGGAGCTTACACTCCAAGCAGTGCTGTCTCTAGTAAACCTGCTAATTGAAAATCTTTTCATTTATTATTGTCTACATGAGAAAGTTTTCACAGAATCACAGAATATTAGGGATTGGAAAGGACCTCAGAAGATGACTTGTTCCAGCATTTCAGTTCTGTAGGTGCTGGGAGAGCCCCTGCCTTGAAGCTTTAGCAGAAAAATGAGTTTCCTTCAGTTTGTCTCAAAACAATTCTCAGCTGACCTTCTGTAAACCAAAATAAGGTTGATGAGCTGAGGAGCCCACGAAGAGTGTTTGTCCCAGTTAAATGCAAACGGTTCCAGAGTGATATCTGTTTCTCTCAGAACACTCTTCTTGCACAGACCCAACCTGGTTACTTGTTCTCAGTGATTATTGGCAAACTCAGTGGCTGAGGCTGCAGTTGTGTCTTCAGCAAGTGAATAACCCTCTTGCTGCTTGAAAGCTTCGTCTGGGTTAAAATGAGAGGGTTGATCTGAGGGGAAGGAGGCTGAGCAGCCCCTGCCTGTGGTGTTGCTGTTTCTTTTGGGCAAGGCTCGGAGTTTCCAAGGCTCTTAAATGAGCAAATGTAGGTATAATACAAATAATAACTGGTGAGTAGCTGCACCTACAAATTCATGAAGAACATGCTCATCCTGAGAACATTCCTCTAGGT
>NW_010333282.1:0-1183 GCF_000700745.2 Antrostomus carolinensis | reverse complement strand
AGGGACACAGGGAGATGGTGACATGGGGTTGGTGGGGCAAGCAGAGACCCCCAGGATGTGTTTCCCACTCGCTGCTGCTGCAGGTGTGGGTCTGGACACGGTCGTGGTGTTTCTGTTTTCCCTTTTAGTGGAGAAATTGTTTTGGTGGGGGCAGGCAGAGCCCACCGGTACCGGCACCGGTGAGCAACGGGAGGTGGCAAAGGCTTTGTGCTCAGCCTGGGGTGTGTGTGTGCAACACAGCCCCTATTCCCCCCCACACTTGGCTACACATCATTAATATTCTATGCATTATAATTATGATATTATAATTATACTCTGCTCCAGGTGGGGTATCTCGGGCCAGGGTCATCCTCCGGCGACATGTGCCAATCCTCGGCACTGCGGCGCTGCCGACGGCGCTGGGGGCTGCGCTGTTGGTATCACCTTGGCTTGCCATGGTTTGATAACCTGAATATTTTATTCTGTTGGATGATGTGACCATCAAAACGTGAGCTGGTTGGGTTCTCTGAAGTGTTTGTGGTTGCTGGTCCTGGGGGATATTTGCACCGGTGATGGTCAAGGTGGAAAATTTAGAGCATGAACATTGTTGAGTTGAGGTTGGATGTGAGGAAGAATTTCTTTGCTGGAAGGGTTCTCAGGCATTGGAAGGGGTTGCCCAGGGCAGTTGGTGGAGTCCCCATCCCTGGAGGTGTTTGAAAACCATGTAGACATGACACTTCAGGACATGGTTTAGTGGCCATGGTGGTGTTGGGTTGATGGTTGGACTTGATGATCTTGGAGGTTTTTTCCAACCTTCCCATCCCTGGAGGGATTGAAGAGTCGTGTAGACACAGTGCTGAGGGACATGGGTTAGTCGGGGACTGGTCAGTGTTGGGTTCATGGTTGGACTTGATGATCTTAAAGGGCTTTTCCAATCCAGGCAATTCTGGGATTGAGAGCACAGGTTTGTGGTCCAGGATGGTGGTTTTTGGAGATACCCAATGCAGAGAGGTGCTTGTCTCCATTTCCGTGCTCTCACCCTATGCTGTCCTGTCCCTGCAGGTCTGTCGAAGATGCACTGGTCACCAGAGCATGCCCAGTCCCTGAACCAGTGGCCGGAGCAGCACCTCGACGTCTCCTCCACCACCTCCTCACCAGCCCACAAATCCGACCTCTATCCCAGCACCCGCCAGCGCTTCAACTA
>NW_010333281.1:8444-8733 GCF_000700745.2 Antrostomus carolinensis | reverse complement strand
ATTCAATCTCAAATGAAATAAGAGCAAACACCTGCAAAACAAGACTAGAGGGCTGTGCTCAGCCGTACCCTTCTTAGAACCCACGTAGCGCTGCGCACTCCGCACACCTGAACGAGGAGGACGCGTGTGTGGCACAGAAGCGGGAGGCGGGGAGGAGGAGCAGCAGCTTCTGCCTGCCAGAAAAACCTTCCCAGAACGATTCCAGTGCCCCCTTGCTGGGAAGATGGAAATGTTCTCTCTGGCATGAAAGAGAGATCCAGGAAAGGCAAGCGGTCTCATCCTGAGCTCC
>NW_010333281.1:0-8418 GCF_000700745.2 Antrostomus carolinensis | reverse complement strand
CTTGCGTATCGTGACTTGTGAAGACATTCTCTTCCCCTTGCAATATGCTCTTCACCTCCTAACAAACATACTCCCAAATCTGGTCTGCAAAGGACGGCTCGAGTATACAACTCTCCCCTCCTTTTGGACTCTCACTATAGAATTTTTTTAAGGTAGGGTCTGGGGTTTGGGAGATTAATTTCTTTATTTTTTTTTAATTTCTTTAAGGTAGCATCAGTTCTGGTAGGGGACTGCGCACTCCGGTATCTGAATTCCAGTGTGAACAGACCGGGGCTTGCCGAAGGCATGCGGGCAGGGGAAAGGGGTCGGCATTCTGAAAGCCTTCAACATTTCATAGAGAACAACGCTTACAAACACATGGCTAGCCATCACACTCCAGGAAAATCCACCACCGTAGGGAGAACTACAAGCAGATCAGATCTTAATTTTAAGATAGGTCACACAGATATATTCATGTAACTACCAAACTTCAAAACCTAGAGCTATACTAACAGATTTCTCTGCATCCCGTTTGATCTTTACCAGGTACTGCAATAAAGGTTATTTTATACAGTCCGAAGATTTTATCAGGATATTACAAATGGTTCTTTGGGGAAATTTACTTCTGAAAATGTAAAGCAGTAAAATTAAACCACATAGCAGCACATTTTCATCCCCTAAAAATATAAAATAATATGTATATTATACAGTAAATCAGTCATGACAGAGCACAATCACCTGCCTTTGATGGCACTTGGTCATTGAATAATTAATTCTTTGATGCCAGAAGTCGGGATTTACCGATGCAACAGAGGACTTCGGATAAAGCATCAATCTGAGTGTAGAAGCCCCAACCTAACCAGCGCCAAGGGGTCAAACGCAGTCGGTGAGAGATTCTGAGTGGCAGACTTCCTATCCTTACCGAGACGGTTACGTTAAATACATTGTACAAGTGTCTGTAGAAGAGTTTGAGCTGAACGCTTCTGTACACGTGGAGATCCTACGAAGCTCAAAAGACCTGGGACCGGTGCATTGCAGATGGCTGTTCGGAAGCGCAGGATGAATAGGATGTGGATCAGGTTGAAGAAGTGAAGGGGGGGGGGGGGAGGGGGGGGGAAGAAACTAGTGACTTAATGACAGTCCTTAACATGCTAAGTGGAATTGACCTGTCAAGAGAGCAAGAAAGGGAATGATAATTAGTGGATGTTTGAGATTAGAACGTGCAAGGTGGCAAATCAACTTCACAGCCACCAAAGAGCCACCATAACAGCGATGAGACGCGAGTCACGGAAAGCACAACTTGAACAATTCAGGGTTACTAATTTGGAGAGGAATTTTGTCAGATTTGTCTTTCCAGCCCACAAATTGGCAAAGTCATAATGAAACCATTCACTTGATGACATTCATTCTCTGCCACCTATAGCACAGTGTTATGTCTCACCTAAATACATCCTCAAACACTATCCAAAGCTCGACCTTTTTTTTCCCCCTTTCAGAATTCCCTTTCTGGAGGCAAATCTAGGTTCAAGGCATGCCCCAGGTGACAAATTCATTGCACCTCTATTTTTGAAAACATCTGCAATGTAGACAGAGTGAGGAATTATCTCACAGAGATGTCCAGGCACTTCTTGGCTTCCCGAGTCTCCTTTTTAAGCTGGCTACCAGCAATTTGAAATTTCAGGACCACATTTTATTAACTCCCACATTTTCTTTTCATTTCTCCCATCTGCTACTGTTATTCATCAAATGCAATGTTTTCTGGGGTAGAAATCATCCCCTTACATCATGCACATTGCACTAGACAGCATGGCCCACACTGGGCAAACTCTGAGCTTTGTCCTGATCAGCCTCTTGCCCAGCTCTGCAGAAGAAATTTTACCAATGAACTTGGCAAAAAACCACAAAGCAATATCAGCTGTAACAGAAGGCCAGGCTGCTGGGTTAATAAATCATCATCACTGACCAGACTAACAGCAGTAAATGTCTATTATCTTTACTGTGAAGGATGAATGAATGTTAGATAAATTCCCCCTCATCCTGGTATTAACTTTTAATAGAGGATGTAGTAGTTTCAGAGATAGAGTGTGTTACTTGACAGCAAACATTTATATAGAAACCTCACCTTTCTTTCACTGCTGTGAAATGCATATAAAAGAAAGTTCTGCTCTAATTCTAGCTCTGTGGAACTGCACCACTCAAAAGCAAGCTGTACTTCTGCAGAGCACAGATATATCTCAGTGATATTACAGAAATAATCTGTATCAAATTTTCCCCACACAGGTAGTACCTTTACTAACACTCTTACTCAGGCCCCTGGGATTTCATCCAACCACCTCAGATTGTTATTCTGATACTCCCAAAATCCTTTGGCAGCCAAATAGTTGTAATTTGCCAATAATCTTCTTAACCAAAGGACCAAAACTGATGAGATCTGACCTTCTTTTATCACCACCCAGCCTTAATTTACTATATCTTCAAGACATCCTTTCAGACATGTACAAAAAACCTAGAATTTGATTGAGTTTAAAAACCAATTATAAAGCCTAAAAGATGGTTCTCTGAAGTAGTAATAATAGAACAGAAATATAGAATATCTTGAGTTGGAAGGGACCCATAAGGAGTATTGAATCCAACTCCCACAACATTTCCAATTGTTGTTTTATGTGGAATATGTGATACATGACACAGCCAGGCGTTAGGCTCAAGCTCTAGCAATAAGGAATCTATACCCATAAAAGCCATGAAGGAGCATTACTGTCAATTAAGAAAAAAACATTCATACACACTTTTTTACTTTAAATGGCATCATTCCAACCTGCAGGGCTTCCATTTGCTTTTCAGAATTTTTTTTCCCTAAATTTTTCAGAAACCATAAATCCATAAGTTTACCCAGTTTCTTCTAAGATCTTCCATCTTCTTTTTCTCCCCCCCTATTGTCCACGAGCTCCTCTGCACCAAGATCCAAGTGTGGCCTGAACCTGCTCATCCTGAACCTGCTCATCCTCCACCACCCTCAAATCTAAAACTCAGCAACTAAAACATTTGAGAGGTGTCCTATACCTTCTGATTGCTTTTTGTTGACTTCCAAAGTCCTATCTTGTTATATACCCATCTAGTTTTAAGTGTATTTATTTTGTTAATAACTGTTATTAATCTACAGTTGGTCACTTGATGTGAACAGACACCTAATGTGTGGCCTGTCTGAGTCTGACACTTAATTCCCCAGCAGATGGTATATTCAAGGCACACCCAGTTTAGGCAGGTAGCAGCTTTTTTTCCCACACAGCAGCTGTTATGATATATGTTTGGAAATATTTTACATTCCTCTGTATCACGCTCTTTTCCCTTTGTTTTTTCACAGAGGTGGGAATGCAATGAAGTAGATAGACAGAGGTTTGTGAGATGGAAAAGCCAATTTCAGTTCAGAATGAACTAATGCATAAAAACACTCAGCAAAAGACTGTCCCTAATTCATCCACAGAGAAAATATGTTGCTTGCAGCTACGGGGCTGGTGAAAAACACAATGAACAGAAACAATCTGCACAACACAATAACAGCTTGAGTGCGACGTGATGGATGGTTTGCATGCATGCATGACATGAAATGTTCTCCAAAAAAAAAACCAACCACCCAAGAATGCTGAGTGCCTAAAGGAAACCACATACTATCTGAAGAGAGTCATAAAACAGAATTAATCCTCAAGGAGGGTAAAAAGCCAAACTTGGAGGGACAATTTAGTAGTCCACTGGCTGCTTTTTATAGCTACTCGCTACCATCCGACTCTAAGTATGTCTGTAACAAAGTTATCATCTAAAATATTAGCAGATGTAACTTATCTCAGAAATAACCAGCATTTAAAGAAATAAATGGGAAGGTAAGGTGCATGAAGCAGTCTCATGGGAATACGCTGCTCACCTTTCCAGGATGAGATTTTTGCTTAGGAGAAACCCTCAAGCCCTTGCAATTAAAGTAAAATATTTACTTTATTTACTTTTCTTTTTTTATTTATTTTTATTTTCTTTTTTTTAAAAAATCTGAAGAGAGCTGAATAAGAGCACAAAGCAAAAGAAACAGCAGTCCAGTTTGCCAAGCTGTGACATCCAAATTTGGAGAGCTCTGTGCTGCTGCCACTCACAGCTGCTCTACCCCTGTCCCAGGCTGGAATATCACAACACGGTAACATATTTGTGTTAGAGAAAGCAGGAAATTATCTTGGCAGAAGGAACCTCTGGAACTCTATTTTTACTACATGAGTTTCACACTTTTATGTGTGAACTTCAGTACAGATTTACTAGAGCATTTTAGTTTATTAAAAAAGTTGTAAGTCATTAAAATAAAACCTCTCATCAGCAGCTTGCAAAGCATTCTAACAAGGCACTCCTCACTTCAATTACTGATTCTCACAGTTAAATTATCAGCAAACAAGTTCTACTAAAACAAGAAAAAAAAAAAACCACTGTGCATCTTCTAAAAGCAAGACTGAAATGCAAAAAAACTGGGTAATCAGTGAGGAACAGATGAGTAAGTTACTTGGGTCTTACTTCTCGTCTATTTGGTGCTGTGATAGTAGCTGGAGTTTGACATCCCTCCCCCTCGGATGGCGTGGACAGCCGTTGGAGAAGACGCTGGGTAATGACCAGGGCGGATGGGCTTGGCTGCAGAATAAAAGTAGGAAACCAAATGAGACATTTAGCTTTCAAACAAGGTTTTCTACCTCACCTTCTCCTTTCGTACAAACCACCTTGTTTCCAAACAAGGAGCTGTGCTTGGCAGGGCAGGCTGTAATCTACTCTGCAGAACACAGCATTCCCTTAGAGTCATAGAATGGTTTGGGTTGGAAGGGACCTTAAAGCTCATCCAGTGCCAACCCCCCTGCCAGCAGCAGGGACACCTTCCACTAGACCAGGTTGCTCAAAGCCTCATCCAGCCTGGCTTTGAACACTCTCAGGGAGGGGGCATCTACAACTTCCTTGGGCAACCTACCCCTTACCTGGGCCAATAACCTTACTTGGGCCCCTTACCTGGGCCAACAACAACTACATCCCTTTTCTGTTTGTGACAGAGCCATTGAACCATCATCTCTGCAAAGATTAGGGACTGTCTATACAAGAGAGGGAAACCACGACCCACTTGGTGGTCAGTGAGGTACTTTCTATGTCCAATTTGACTATATCATTGCAGAAGATGCTGAGACAAAGCTGTCAATGGCTTTCTAGGAGAGGCAGCATACAGCAGGAAATACTGTGTGCTGCCTAATTCTCTCTCAGGTTTTAAGACACCAGTATTAGCATCACCATCCAAAACATCTTCCTTACCAATTCCAACAATTTGTTTCAAAAACTGCCCTGTCTTCAACACCATGTGGTTGTATTTGCGCATTCAGGTTGCACCACAAAGATCTATCAAGCATCTGAATTATACAGGAAGATTTTTGACTCTACACAGCTCAAATTAAATCACAAGGAGGTGGAATCAGGGAAGAAGAGAGGAAGGGACAAGAAAGGCAAGGAAGGAATGAAAGCAGAAGGAGAATATGTGGTGGAGCGGGAAGAAAGTGAGCGACTAATTTAAAGAGACAAGTTTTCAGGTCACCCGAAGGGCACACAAGACCCATTATGCCATTTATTTACTGAGTTAAATAGCAGAGGCACTTTAAACTTCAGGTGGGGCAGATTCTATTAAAAAGTGAAGTCTTTGAAGATTCCTGTGCAGCAGAGGAGAAGCAGACCCCGCGGTTTGCCCTGGACCGCTGCTTTCAAAGCTCACTCTATTTAAACACGAGCAGACAGATCAACCATGAAGCATGTGAGCTCAGCCTTTAGCTCCGTGCCATAGAATGGTTTGGATTGGAAGGGACCTTAAAGCTCATCCAGTTCCAACCCCCCTGCCAGCAGCAGGGACACCTTCCACTAGACCAGGTTGCTCAAAGCCTCATCCAACCTGGCCACAAACACTTCCAGGGAGGGGGCATCTACAACTTCCTTGGGCAACCTGTTCCAGTGTCTGACCACCCTCACAGTGAAGAACTTCTTCCTAATATCTCATCTAAACCTCCCCTCTTTCAGCTTAAACCCATTTCCCCTTGTTTTGTCATTAATTGCCCTTATGAAAAGTCCCTCCCCAGCTTTCTTGTAGCCCCTTCAGGTACTGGGAGGCCACTAGAAGGTCTCCCCGGAGCCTTCTCTTCTCCAGGCTGAACAGCCCCAACTCTCTCAGCCTGTCCTCACAGCAGAGCTGCTCCAGCCCTCGCATCATCCTCGTGGCCTCCTCTGGACTTGTTCTAACTGGTCCATGTCTTTCTTGTGTTGGGGGCTCCAGAACTGGACACAGCATTCCAGGTGGGGCCTTACAATCGGTGTCCTTACCGATTTGAGCAGAGTGTGCTCTCCGTGCCATGTTTTTGGCTCTCACAGCCTCCTTGATGCGATCTACCTCCTGCTGGTACCGTTTGCGGTCTCTCATGGCGTTCTCCTTGGCCTCCTTCAATGCACTCTCCAGGGCCTTAACTCTCTCTGCCGTAGCTCTAAGTCGTTTTTCCAGCTTAGGAAGCTCACAACGAAGATCTGCATTATCACGTACCAACTGCAAGAAAAAGAAGTTTCAAAATTATCCTCTGAGAAACTATGGGAAAGGTTTTCTTACAAGGAGAGACAGAAAACACCACTGATTCCTCTTCACACCTTGTACGCTATGAACGAAAGAAACATGTTTCTTCCAGAAATAACTGCAAAAAGCTTACATAAAAAAAGAGATTTCTTTTTAATCATGCAGTTCATTTGTCTAGCTGACGTATTTAATTTAAATTCTCCAGAAAGATCAAACAACTACTGAGTTTATTCCACTCCATAAAACTTGAGAGATCTGGTCCTGGAGGGTGAGGCCTCTAGGACAAACTCTCCTACTATGATACCCATTTTTCTAGACTTTAAGAGCAACTGTGGCAGAAACTCTGCATTTCTTTGGAACACAGAAATGTCCAGCATTTCACAAATACTTTTTCACCTCTTTATTTCAAAATAGCAATGCTTAAACATGGCTTATAGACAACACTGGGTATCATCAAAAATTGATCATCTCCACTGGTTATGGCACGCTTACCTACTTGTTCCCTACTCAAGCATATGGGAAACTGGGAAACTTCAATGCCTCCAACATGGCTCAGAAATCACTTACAGCCTGTAGCTATAAATGTGATGATTATATGTAACTCTGAATTCATGCACTTCCTCAATTAACTATGAACCTGAGCAAGGTCTATGGATTATCAGAATAACATCTAACTTCACATGCAACAATAGCCAAGATAGAGAATTGATTTTTTCAGCAAAAACTGATGCAAACAGAAAACCCAGTACAATTTCTACTGAACAGATTATATCACTACTAGAAGTCAACAGAAAACTTTTCCAAAGGAGTGATTTTCCCTTTTCTGGAGCTGAAGGGAAGAAAGTGGCTTAATTACCATATTAATAATACAGTAAGGCAACAGCACGTACTAACATTCACACATTGTTTGACAATCAAAATGTTTTACACCTGCTAATCCAGGCTTAGTGCCAGAAAAAAAACCACAAACAAAGCTAAAAAAATATATAAATGTCACAATGTGCTTTTTCTGCGAGTGTTGAACCCTTGTTCCATCAAATAGTTATGACAGGAAATAAGAGCAGGACGATACCAAATTCAGATCAAGTCCAATGTAATTTTTCCCTTTAATTCCATATGAGATATGGATTCCTAGGTGGTTTAGAGTAAATATATGCTAATGAGAGCTTTAAAAGTCCAAATCTGAAAATGCAGCAGATGAGTGTGAAAAAGGCAAAACAGTAAAAGGAAAAACATTCCTAACGTGTCCCGATTTCCACATTTAGAAACTAGGTCTTTAAACCATCTGTTCACTGAGAATCTCCAAATATTGAACCTTCATGGACACTTGTCATGGACCAACACTGCTTGCTTTTCTGGCACTTCCACAGGGATAAATAAAGCAAATCTCAGAGAACGTTGTGTCCCACTAATAACAGAGTCAGAAATCTGCACTGGAGAATGTTCTGTCATTATTAAAAAAATGAAATCAAAAGCGTCTGCACTACTTTGTGCTCCAAACCTGAACAGTGGGACACGGTTCAGAAATACGGAGATCTGATCAGAGGGTGGAAACACACTTATTGGCAGAAATGATTCCATTTTATCTAATGAGACGCTGCCTCGTTAGATAGATATACACACACCACTGATATATACACAATTCCAGTAAGCAGAGGGTAAGGCTCTTTCCTTGACTTATACGCCAAACACTTGCCTACCACACATCCCCTCCACCCTCCACTTGCACGGTGAGTCCCTAGGGTGAAGGGCTGTCCACAGCCCTCGTCTCTCTCAACAGCACAACTGCAAAGGAAACGGGAACTCACAGAATCACAGAATGTCAGGGATTG
>NW_010333280.1:21395-24692 GCF_000700745.2 Antrostomus carolinensis | reverse complement strand
CAAACAAAAAAAACCCCAAAAAACAAAAAAATAAACAAAAATCCACCAAAAAAACCCCCCAAAAACTCATCAGTCAAAAAGACAATAGAAATGAGCTACAAACACAGAAATCAGCTCTCCTGCAACTTAAAAAAAAACCCCAAAATAAAACAAAACCACCCCCCAAAACCCAGGAATTTCACACCAGCTTCCCCAACAGGACCTGCAGCAGTTACTAACATCTCCACACCAGAGGCCAAACATGCCTATTAATACAATATATACAGACAAACCCACAGGTACAGCCAGACCCCCCCCCTTCCCCACCCCCAAAAATAACCAAACACACCCAAAAGTGCATTTGTTGTGTTTATATCAAAAACATTTTCTTCTTCTTCTTCTTCTGAAAGATTGGCCTGCAAGTCTGGTTTTTTTCTTTACCATTTAGTAACTTTTTTTAATATAGTTTACGAAAATAAATTATACAGCAACTATTTGAATAAATTAAGCACACACCAAAAAAAAAAAAAAAATTAATTAAAAATTAAAATTAAATGAAGCAAAACTGCATTTCTACCCAAGGGTGGTTCTGGTTCAACAGTCCTGGTGATGAGCAGCACCAGGTCCTGCACTTGGAGCTGCCTGTATCTCCTCGTTCCTTTTCTAAAGGCAAGTCTGGATCCAGCATTTCCCAAAATCAGGGATATTGGGAATAAAACCCTGGCTGGGGTGGGGGGCAGCCCCCCCCCCCCGGGAGATGATGGGGGTTTTTGGGCACTGGTTGTGCTTTTTCAGCTGGAGGCACGGTGGGAAGCAGCACCCCTGGGACCCCCTTCATCCCGGGGGGGATGTTTGGGAGTGGAGTGGGGTGGAAGGGGGGTCCCACCTGCCCCATCTCACCTGGAAGACTCTGGATGAGGAGTGAGGGGCTGGGGAAGTGCCATGGGGGCTGCGTGGAGCCCATGGATAAATCCTTCCATCCCTGAAAGCCACTGGGGCTTGGGCAGGTGTCTGGGTCCCCAAGGAGCCCTCCAATGTGGGGGGTTCAAACCTGATGGTCAATTTGATGGGTAAAATCATCCCAATGGTAGATCTTAAACTGCAAAGAACAAAGGACAACAGGCAGTTCCCTTCCTGCTGGGAGCAGGATGATCCTTCCTCTTCCAAACTCTGTTTTTCCAGTGGTTTCCTCCCCAAAATGCTCCCAGACAAGACTTCAGCCCCCACCATCACCCCCAGCAGAGCCTGCTGGGTCAGGGCCCAGCTCTGCACCCACGTGCTCCTTCAAGCACAATAACAAAGTCCTGACTAAAAACACTTTTAGGAGTTAAAAACTGGCCAGATATGTGAGTGCCACGTGCCTGGTGCCTTCAAACCCATCGATTCCCTCTCATGTGAGCAGCTCAGGTGGTTCCCACCCTGCCCACAGCAGGTCCCACCCAAACCAAGCTAAGGATGATTTTTGTTTTTCCCCCCACTTTTCTTCTGGCCCCAAGGAGGTTGATGCTGAGTTATGTGAGAAAACTATCCTGGTTTATCTGAATTTCACATCATTTCAGGTCATTCCCTACATTAAAACAGGCAGGAGGGAGAGGAGTTGGGGTCTGGTCACACATCCAGCTGGAGCAGATCATGCCATGGGATCTCACCAAGCTGATAACCAGGTACAACACAGGCTGAAGGCTGCACCCATCCTGCTGAAAGGAGTTTTTCCATGGGTACTTTCTGTGCTTTGGTACATTTTATGATCCATCTCTTTGTTCATCTGCTTCCAGTCCCTGATAGAGGGAGGAGAACAGTGACAACCTCTGCAGAATTCAAGGTTGGACAGAGGAAGCTATAAAGTTTTTTTCCAGGATGAGAGCAGCCTCCAGAACCAACCTACAAAACCACTCCAGGCAGGACACAATCACGAGGTGTTCCTCCCTCCCCAAACAGGGATGGGGATTCACTGCCAAGACAGGACCAAGTCACCTCTGAGATCTCACCCATCTCCACAAAGACCATCACCCCTTCCACACTGCTCTGCTTGCTCCACTCACATCCAGCCTTGAAACAAAAGCTCTGGACCTCTTCCACGCTCAAACAGCAGATCAAGTCCCTCCCCTCACACAGAGATGCGAAGGAACTCTAGGAACAGCTTTGTTTTAAATGGATTTCAGGAGAAGGTTGTTAACTACAGTGAACCTTGGGATCCGACCCAGCACTATCAGCCGCAGGCAGCAGACTGGCACTGACCACACTCCAGCTCCCCTGCCCGTCTTGGAGCAAGGAGAAGTGGAGCAGGGCTCTGGGAAGGCTGAAGAGCATCTGCCACCTTCATGGCAGACCTGACCCCACTGCTTCTGTGGGTGCAGAATGATATGGGGGTGTCTTGTGCAGCTACAGCTGACACCAAGCAGGTCAGCGTGACACGTTGGTGTCCCTCCATCCTCATCCAACGCCCCCAGAGCATGTTTCCTCTAATATTTCAGCTGCTGCAGACAGACCCTGGCCTCAGGGCTGTCCCCACCACACTCAGGGTTCAACCAACAGTAGAAACACTGGCAGGTTGGTGGGAGAAATGCTCCCAAGGACAGTGACAGCTGACCAAACACATGACATTCAAGTATTGCTCCTCAAGTCGGGCTGCTTCTTCAAAAGTTCTGAAAGCCACAGAGCCTCCTCATCCTCCCTCGTGGGGAGCTCCCCAGATGGGGCAGGGGATGGAGGGGTGCAGGACAGCTCTCCTGACCCACCACAGAGCAGGGTTGGGTGTTTTCACCCCAGGCAAACCCAGCATCAGCAGGACAGGCTCTGCATCGATTCCCAGCACCTGGCCAGCACCAGTGTTCCCTGCTCTGCTCTCCAGGTCGGCTGCTTTCCCATCCCAAATCCAGCCTGCCCCTCTCCATCCCAGAACGGGGAAGGAAGGAGTGAAAACACTGTCACTACCATCACACTGGGGAGAGGACCGGCTTCTCCCCAGCTTCACCAAGGGGAGACTGACAGCTCCCTCATTTCACGTGTCCCACAGGCCATCACCTATCCACACACACCAGCTCACACCACCAGATCTGTGCCTGAGGGTCTGGTTTTGGAGAGAAGCTGGACAGGAGACAGGTGCACTGATCACACTGTTCTTCACTGGCACCGAGTTGGACACTCCAGGCGTCAGGCCAGGCTTGGCTCTCAGGAAGGTTTTCCTTCCCAGCATATGGATAAATTGGAAGATTCAAATCCTCAGCACGTGGACAGGTGAGATGCAGCAGGGCCAGGTGAGCAGATATTCAAGTTTCACCTGCACAAGTACAGATGCTTCCCCCCCCCCCCCCACAC
>NW_010333280.1:10730-21379 GCF_000700745.2 Antrostomus carolinensis | reverse complement strand
CCCCCTCAATGTTCACCCAACACGCTGTGCGCTTTAGTCGAAGCAGCTGCATTTATTTGCTGGCTCTGCTGGTAACTTGGTGTGAGCTGGAAGTCTACAGCCAAGGGGTGGGAATGCAGCTGAGGAGGGATGAACACTGGTCCCCTCACACAGAGGGGACATGGCAGCTGTAGACAAGATCAGCTCCAGTTCCACCAAGGGTCAGGATATGGTTCAGCACGTCTTAGGGCAGCTCCTCCCTCCTGATAACCGCTGCCCCAACAACGTGAAGTCAGTAGTGAGTAGCATCCAATGAGGTATTTCTACAGATTTTGAAGCTTAGTTATTAGTTTCATCTGGAAGCCAAATCCTTGTTAAAAACCATATTTTCTTCTCCAAGACCAAAACTGAGGCCAGAGGTGATGGTGAAGGAAGGGAGGGCAGGATTCGTTAGCACCCGTCGTAGCAACACTTGGCAGAGGCAGACAATCAGAAATAACTTCCTGGCTGCTTTAAAGATCCACACAACTGTGTCTAATTCAAGGACATGGATCATTCTGCAGGGCAAGACCAAAGTCCCAGCAGCTCCTGAGTGATGGCAGCCAGCTCACAAGACACCAACCTCAGATCTGGAAACCCAGTGCCACACACGAGATGGCATTTTCAGTCCACGTGGTTGCAGGATGGAGCGTTTCCTTCTCTCAGGTTGGGAGCACAGGAACACCCCCTGGTTTAAATACAGGAGGAAAGATCCTTCTCCACACTTTTTTGGCAAAACTTTGGGCAAACTTTAAACTTCACTATGAAATGCAGTTGCTGCAGGGGATGAAACAGCAGACCAGGATTTGATGAGGTGGGAGGATATTTCAGCCAGTGCCAAGCCCAGAAACACAGCAAAGAGCTACCACCTCTCTTGGCTTTACTGTTTATGAGCTGCTGTGGTTCCATGGACATTCCAGAGAGAGGAGGAAGCAGCAAGGAAGCTCACAGAGATCAGGTGTCGTTCCAGGAGAACCCTCAGTTATCTGCTTCTTGCTCTGAATTACCCCAGAGATGCCTCTTAAAGCCCCAGCAGCTCCTGATCCAGACTCATCACAGCTCGACAGAAAGCCACTTCATTCATGGAGGCAGCCAGAGAAAGGCTCCAAGTGCACGTCCCACAGCTCTGCAGGACTGAGACCACTGTAGCAAGTACCTTTGGTCCACAAATTGCTGCAACATTTACAAAGCAACAGCTTTGCCACCTTCTATCCACTTCTCACAGGGGTTCAGTGAAATCTTCCAGTGTTTGCTAAAGGAACGATGCCTCCTCAAGAGGAGCAGCCCTCGCTCCCCAGTGCAGCAGCAACCATTCCCTTTGGCAGAAGGCTCCACAACATCCAAATGGCTCACGTGTTCTTCCTTCCTTGGGTCCAACCTTAAAAAAGTATTTCAGATCATCAAAGCTCAGCTGCCTAAGACAAGGTTTGGTCCTCTTCTCCCAAATCCTAGAAAGCAGGGGAGCTGTGCAGCTGCCTGTTCTTCAGAGCTCCATGCTCCCCAAGGGTTATTCCACGTAGCTGCACATCATTCTGGCTCAGTTTGCCTCCAAGCAGCTTCTCCAGCTGCATTCACTCTCAGCGAGGACCAAAGAAGAGTCTTTCCATAATGCCTGGAGCAGATGATCTTCCTAGAGAGTCCCCTTCAACCTCTATCTCTTCCTCACCTTGAAGTTTCCAAGGGAGGATAATTAAATTAATCTGATCATAAGATAGTATTTCTCATGCTGAAAATAAAATTGCAAAAAAATTAAAAAAAAAGACAACATCAAAAATAAAACTTTCAAAAAATTGTAAATAGTGCCATGACATTCTTTGTTCTGCAAGGAGTCCATGAGCTGGGCTCAGCTGTCTCTGAGACCCCTCTCCCTCAGCCAGGAGCCGAGGATCTTGTCCCCGTTCTGCTGTGCTTCTTAGGAGTCTTGAACTCTCTTCTCTGTACAAAAGAGCTTGAGAGCAGAAGTGGCACCGCAGAAGCAGGTTTCACTGTCGCGTGGCTCCTTCCCACCACAGCCTCGCTTGGGCTACAGGATGGCAACAATCAAATTCCTAGTGGGGAAGAGAAAGAGGGGAGAGGGATCAAACAGCCCACTCGAGGAGGCAGGATCTGCCCCAGACTGCAGCTGGTTTGGCACAAGAGTGAGCATGGGCTTGTGTGGGCACAAATATGCACAAGGAAGCAGCAGAAGCCTTGTTCCCCTCCCCAAGGAAAGCTGGAGAATGGTAAAAAAAACCATAGAGTGAGTAGCCATGATTTTTTTGGGGAGGGTTTTGTGTTTTCTTTGCAATCAGAAGGAACAGAGCAATTTATGTTTGACCTCATGGGACGTGGCAGGGATGAGGGATGCACACGTACCATCAGTGACAGCAACAAGACGGGCGAGGCAGCCTCGCTACGTGGAGGATTCGGTCTCCTGCTTCTGTTTGGAGATGAGCTGAGCTTCCTTCAGTGACAGATACACCTCCTCCTGCGGGTCGTAGTAGTAGAACTTGCGGATGTAGGAGATCAGGGGCCTGGGGAAGGAACAGACAGAGGCTTTAAACCTCAGCCACAACCACACCAACCTCTGTAAGGGATAACAGAACCTCTCCTCAAGCCCACCAGAACTGTCACCTCCAGTAGAAACAGCAGCTGGTACCCCAAGGTTGTGGCACCAGCAGATAACACCTCACCCCTGAGCTGTTTGCTACTCCTGTGTGCATCCCTACACACCACAGGACATTCATCCTGCTGTCCCACAGCTGAAGTCCATTACTCCCTCCCAGAGCCTTTGCTGGGGATACAAACACCTTCTCACTGCCTGCTGCAGCAAAGGTCAGGGAGGAAACCAAAGAGATTTGTCCCCAGGATGGTCCTCGAGACTCACTTGGGCAGCGGGAGCTCAGGGATGTGGTCTATTCGGACCAACTGCCTGATCCGAAAGCGGCAAAGGTGCTGAAGGGACTTGACATTGCTGAACCTGGAGACTGGATACAGGAGCTGGACAGGAGTTGGAGGGAGACCTGTGGGAAAAAGCAGTATTGGAGACAAGTGTTATATTAGAAAGGAACCATTATTGATTCTGAAAAGAAAAGCTGGCTCTTGGGAACCAGAGCTCTCTGCAAAGCTGTGTTCTGTAGTGTGTCTTCCCAGGAGCCCACTCCTTCGGAATCACTTGGGACTGGGGAGCCAAACCTTCCAGGAGTGATAACCTTTTGGCTGCACAGTATCTCCAGGCCTCCTCACAAGGCAACAACCGTTCTGCTATCATAGGGTGGCCATGGAAAACCAGATTCTGGGATACTGCAACCTCCTAACCAACCCCCCCTCCATCCCCAAACTGGTTGATGAAGCATCATTTTATACAGAAAAGAAACAAGCTTTTGAAAGGATGCAGAAGGAAGCCAAAGGAGAAGGCAGGCAGCATGACCAACACGTAGGCTTTGCTCTGCACAACCCTTTGGGTAGTTGTAGCGAGGCGTTAAAAAGCTGGGGGATTTGGTCAGCTCAAGCTGTGCCAGAACTGCTCATTCTTGGGGTCACGAGGTTGGGCACAAAGGCAAAGGCAGCAGCAGCTTCACTCGAGCCAGCTCCCCACGCAGAGAGCAACCTCGCAGGGCTGGAAGCAAGCTGTATCCAGCCACCCCCCCCAACCCCACAACCTCCTTCCTCCTCCCCCAAAGTTAAGAGCAACAATCGAGCCCACAGAACTGAGAGGTTTTTTTTGGAAGGATCTTTGGGAGCTGGGTTCATTCACAGCACAAGGTTTTATCTGTCTTTACAGAAGGATTCAAACCTAGTTACACTCTAACCCCCTCCTGCTGCCTTGTCTCTGAGGGCAATGGAGTGAAAGGAGAAAAGGGAAAGCCCTTCACACTAAGATGGGCTCAAAACTGCTTCAGGCAGCTCAAGAAGCTGTGAGCCAGCTTTTGAGAAAGCAAAGAACAGCCATCAATTGAAGGCTGAATTCTCAACCCCCTCCTTATTCTCTTACCAAAAAGGAATTAGCCTCTGGGAGCTCAGCCAGCGAGTCCAGGGACACAGCACGAGCCCCGCACGCTGCGCTAGCCACATGCCTCTGCCAGGAGCCAGATGCAAGCTGGAAACAGCCCCCTCCTTGGAACAGCAGTTCACATTTCAACAAGAGAACAGCACTAACGAGCACACTGGGGAGATACAGATCCTAAATATTCTCCCACTAAAGATCAGGCATCAGTAGGAGACTTTGGTTTTCAAGGATCAAGGCAGAGTGGCTCCGAGAAGCACCCAGAGCCAACGACACATCCAGACAAAGAGATGCAGGACCCAGAGCCAGCAGCACAGCTGGCTGGTGGCTCTGAGGGGGAATCAGGCAGCAAGGGACTCTCAGCAGGTGCACAGAGCTGTTATGGAGGGAATATTTTCTTTTTTGATGATATTTTTCAAGAGTAAGTCCTTTCTAAGGTATTAGCCTGGAGTCCTAAGCCCTCAAAGCCTTATTCACATGGAAAAAAAGATCTCGGGGTCAGGAAGATAAAGTACCTTCAAGTTGAAAGGAATTTTTGAAGGCAGGGTACATACAAAACCAGCTTTTCAGTCCTTTCCTCATTCTATAGAAATCAGGTTTCCAGTTATTGGCGGTGTCTGCAGCAGAGGGCAACACTGAACAGATCTGGGCTGCTGGGAACCCTGACCAGGGAACATCCCCCATCCCTCCTCCCCTCCAGCCTCTTCTACACCAGAAAATCTTTGGGCCTCATCCTCTCCATGCTCCAGTGCCATGGAGAGCTCGCTGTCACCTTCAGGGCCTGCAGGAATGATGGCAATATAGACAGGGAGCAAATTCACTATAATTTCACTTGCAGATTTACCACAACAATCCTCACTCCTCTCACTCTTACCCTTCTCTGCTTCACTGCCACCACCTGTGTCACCACAGCAGCATTCCCACCCCTATCCTGTTTTGTTCAAAGCATCACTGCTCCCCTCCCCTCCAAATTCTATCCCCCACTGTTGCTCTCTCACAAGTAAGGAGCATATTTGCCTATTTGGCAGGCTCTTCCCTTCCTTTCACACTGGATTTTTTGGTTAGCTTTCTACAGTAAACCAGGACAGACAAGGGAAATCCAGAAAAAATATTAGATACAGAAGATACTGGTCCAGTTGCCTGCTCAGATTTAGCAGGAGGGAGATGAGAGTCCATTTAAGGAACCAGAGTTTGATGGATGGGGAAACAAGTGCTCTGCAGTCAAGCACACCCCAACAAAGCTTCACTAACTCTCTCCTTGCTCACAAAGCACCTGCCTGTTGATGGGCTCTGGCATCACTGTCCTCCCCAGGGACTCTGAATCTACAGTATCTATTGCTTCAGGCTCACTTTGAGCTCACACTTGGAAATGCTCCCACGTGCTCAGCTGAATGTCTCTCCCCTCACCAGCCCCAGGTGGGTCTCAGCTAAGGGAGAACTGTGAAATGACAAAGCCTGGAGTGGTTTGTAAGGACAGAAGCACTGAGACTGAGAGAGGGAAGAAAGCAGAGTTTTAGTAGCCAAATAATTGCTTGTTGAGGGAGTAAACTTCCAGTCTCCAGCTCCACTTGTCATAGTGTGAGATGGTATGATGTTTCCATACTCCTGGAAAGAAAGGTTTGGAAGTCTCCTTACCACCAGGAGTAAGTGGTGCAGCTGCTGAGTGAGAGATCTGCTCCTCAGGATCTCAGTAGAGAAGTCAGCAGGCAAGGGTGCAGACCAGGGCACTGAGCACAGCAGACCAAAGCCACATTAAATTGTCTCTCCAGGACAGACCAGCAGCTCATCACAGAGCAAAACATCCCCCAGACTCAGAGTGGGAGACTCACCTGGAACCCTGGATCGGAGGAAGTAGAGAAACTTCCCATTTTTGGAGTGCATGATCGCTCTCTTTATGAACTCCACCACAGACTGGCAGCGGTCTTCAAACTTGGGATGGCACCACAGGCTGAAGGTCCCTTCCAACAGAACAGAAAAGGTTTCATGTTATAGGAGCACTGGTGGCAAGGGGAGACACTTAGTCATGAGTCTGATGTTCTCAAAGATCAGGTGAATGCCCCAGGCTGACTACTTCTCATAGAGCTGGGATGAGGCAGGTCACTAAGAGGAAACACCAGTGGTACCAGCTTGCAGGGATGCTGTTCCACTGGCACCAGTGCTCTCTGAGAGCTGAGGATACACAGAAAGACAGGACAACACGACCACTATAACCCCAGCACGGCCACAGTCCTGCTTACCTGAACTTTTAAACAGCCTGCAATGATTGCTGAGGCTAAAACTTAAATGATCAAAACCACACAGAGCATCAGCAGATGCCCCTGCTCCTCCACAGTGTCCCATCAACAGCACTCCCAGAGCAATCCAGAGCATCCCAGCAGTTAAAGCCACACACAGAGGTACATAAAAACAGTGATCCAGGTGCTGAAGTCCTCTTCTGGCAGCCCTAAGGCTGAGGAGGATCACTTATTTCCAGGCAAGGGAACAGCTTCATGTTCTTGCCAGCTGTTTCAAACACCTTCATTCAAATTACTGTCAAGTTAGAACCAGGGTCAAGATACACTGACACAGTCCTCCCTGTACTGCCACCCAACACCAGCTCCACTGGCAAACAATGAAACTGGAGATGGGTCACACAGGGAAAACGGGGCCCTCTAACCTGTTTCCAGATCTCTAAATAGGTTAAATTGAAGCCTCAAGTCAGACCAGTCTCACAACCTCTTTCTGCTGCAACCAGGCACCCCCTCCTTGCACCAACACGCAGCCATTTATCCCCCTCTAGTCACCAAAACACTGCCTACATCTCCCTCCATCCCCCCTGTATCTCCCTCTTCTACCTGCAGATTTCTCAGTGCTCCAGTAAGAGCCAGCACAGCACAGAGCTTCACTGGGAAGAGGAAAATGGGAAAAGAAGGGCTGTCTGTTCAGGACAGAGTCCATCAGGAGCCAGACCCAGGCTCATGCCTGTGAGGAGTAACCAAATCAGATGTGACCAGTATGAACTTCAGGCCAGGGACTTTTTGGAGGAGCAGCTCCCCCAGCAGCATCACAGACTCTGCAGCACCAGCCTGTTATAGAAGAACTAGAAACAGCAGCTCTGTAGGATCTCCAGCATTCACAGCTTTCCAGAGGGTGGACAGCAACATAGAAGGAAGAAATTTTTTATACTAAGAGTGGTGAAACACTGACCCAGGTTGCCCAGAGAGGTGGTAGAAGCCCCATCCCTGGAAACATTCAAGGTCAGGCTGGACAGGGCTCTGAGCAACCTGATCTGGTTGAAGATGTCCCTGCAGGAGGGTTGGACTAGATGACCTTTGAGGGTCCCTTCCAACACAAACCATTCTGTGGTTCTGTGATAGAGGGGCTACATACAGCCCACAAAATTTAAAACACACCTCCTCTCCCCACAGCTAGGTCTGGGAAAAGATGTCTCTCACCCCTGCCACGGGCCAGTTTGGGAGGAAAGATCTGGGTTAGAACCTGATAAACATTTGGGATCAGGAAGCACAAAAATAAGTAGTTCTTCTCTGGAACCTCAGATCTGAACAAGCCCTTAAAAGTGGCCAGTAGGTGCAAAGAACAAAGCACAAATAGCAACATCCCCCCAAAAAAAGACAAAGAAATTCTGGTTTCTTCCTCTCATCTACCTGGAACCTGAAGGTCAAGCATTTATCTCCCTACCATTCCCCCAGCCTCACCATTTGTCATCTTCATTGGTTTATTGAAGTGCTCAGCTCTGCAGTTTTCCACGGTGCTGCAGCACATTCAGCACGAGGCAGCCAGTCCTGGGAGGGGGGGAGCACTGGGCTGCTGACACAGACCAAAGCACTGCACCCAAAAATGAAACCCTTGATGCAGTGCCATGGCTGGGGGGTGCTGCTCTAGAGAAGGTGGCAGCACCAACCTCCATCCACGCAGTAAGGAGGAGAGTTTGAGGAAAGGGGAGGACACCTGGCTAAGGAAGCTCTGAGAACAGACATATCCCAGCCCCAAAATAAGAAACCAGACCAGCAGCAAGAGAAGTTTGCCCCAAAACTAAATTATAAAAAAGTATCCACTGTACAGGCAGCCTCACATCTCCAGCTGCAAGAGCTTCTTGTGATTTCTATAAGGACAGGGTGATGAAAAATCTGTCCTTCTTACGCAATGGTCAGGGACTGGGGAACTGGCTCTCGATGGGGTAGAATTAATGCTGGGGCATCTTTCTGTCAGTGGGGCTCCAGAGCAGAAGTGCTGCCAGGTTTCACTAGCAGAGGTAGAAGAAGACAACAGTGGCATCCCTGGGGCAAGGGCAAAAAGGAGAAAGAGATGAGCTTTGTTCTGAAAGGTGGTAAACCACTGTTTCCTTTGGCAGCTTGGCTGGGAAGACTCTGACCCCATTATTTGCAGGAACATCTAATGACAAGGCTCTATAAGGCAGCTGTTATTAAAGCTTGTCCACTGGTTCCAGGGCAGCTTTTCCCCCCTCCCTGCCATGCACTGAGCCTCTCAGGTATTTTTCTCAGCCCAAGGACAGCTGCCTGTACAAGGGTTCAGTAGAGAAAACCACATGTGAAGGAGAGCAGACAAAGCGTGTGGGCGAGGTGAGAAGCAGCAGGGGGAGCACAGCAGGAAGAAAGGGCACAACCAGGGTGCCAGGAGTTCTCAGAATAAAAACCCACCAGGGAGGAGCTAAAGCTTCAGCCTGGGACAGGCAGCAGCTGGTAGGGCTGCTGAGAATCCCTCAGGCAGGAGGAGAACAAAGGAAGGTGCTGAGCTGTGACATCAAGAGATCATTTCTTGTTTCACAGGCAAACAAACTTCATTTTGGGCAGCACTGACAGCTACGGACGGTGCCTCCTGCTGTACATCCCTCAGTGACGTGGGACCTCAAAGACCTTGTCCTCATCACTCTTTGAGCACACTTTTCCAAAGCAAGGCCTGAGGACAGGCACAGGGAACTCCTGCATTCCCCAGTTTTTCAGAGTTATAAGGAGAATCACTGCTTGAGGCACAAGAAGCCAAGTCAAACGCAGCTTCTAAGGCTTCTTGCAGAACCTCAACACAAGAACAAGGACATGCTGCTGCTGCTGTTCCCCCCTCTCCCCTCCTCCTGCCAGTTTTTCTCCACTGTTTTGGCATCTTGTGATCAGACTGGTCCCCAGAGTGGCTCTTACCTCTGTAGTGCTCCATCCTGGTGTGATGGGTGATGCCCTGCGACCGAAAGCTGAGGCTCAGGATGTAACGTGGGTCAGAACTGTCTCGGACCAGAAAGGATCCATCTGGCTTCCCCTTCAGCTTCATCTCTGCATCCTCCCAGTTCATCGGTCCCCAGTACCACCCACACTAGGAAAAGAGACAGCCAGAACGTCAGCAGGTACTAGCAAGGAAGATTTTATCAGTAACCAAACACAATACTATGTGCTCTTGTTGTTATTTCCCTTTAAATGCCAAAATGGAAGAGTCTGGTTGTATCCACCCAGGAGTTTGGATGGTTGGGACTCATTTCTCCTGGATGAGAGTGCACCATCACATCCCTTACCATCCAGAAGTGGTAAAAGAACAGATGACACTACAACACCTCTTCCACACGCAACAAAATGCTCTTCTAGACTCAAAGACCTCGCTGGGAGAAAGGCAGGAGGTTATTTTTTCATTCCTATCCTAATTTTATGCTCCCAAGTCTGTACAAGGGATGATCAATCCCCCAAAAACAGAGTCTAGACCTGCAGGTTTTTCCTTCTGGCTGCCACCACCACCTCACCACGTCACCATTACCTTCTCCAGCTCACGCAAGCTGGCTGCAAAGCTGCTGGAGTCCAGGCGGTAGAGAGGACACTGCAGGTGAGGGGCGGGCTGGCCGGACATCGCCTCCATCGGCCTCAGCGGGACAATCCGTGGGAAGGCGTCTGCAGAGGGAGAGACAGCCCAGGCCATGGTCACCCACAAGGAGCTCACCCCAAGGATGAGTCACCCTGTCCCCCTCACATGGCTCTAGAGGTCAGGGGAGGAGAAGCAGAGCTGCAGTGTGGAGGAGGAAGCTGAAAGGACAATGTCCTCATGAAGGACACAGTGGGAGTCACTACCTGGCTCTTCCAAGGTGACCAACTCAGTGCCTTCACCCTTATAGAATCATAGACTGGTTTGGGTTGGAAGGGACCTTAAAGCTCATCCAGTTCCAATCCCCCTGCCATCAGCAGGGACACCTTCCACTAGACCAGGTTGCTCAAAGCCTCATCCAACCTGGCCTTAAACACTTCCAGGGAGGGGGCATCCACAACTTCCTTGGCCAACCTGTTCCAGTGTCTGACCACCCTCACAGTGAAGAACTTCTTCCTAATATCTCATCTAAACCTCCCCTCTTTCAGTTTAAACCCATTTCCCCTTGTTTTGTCATTAACTGCCCTTATGAAAAGTCCTTCCCCAATGCTACCTCAGAGGGAAGGCCAGGGAAGTGCCAGGCAGCACAGACTGGAAAGAATCCTGAAAAAAAGGGGCAGTTAAAGCCCTCTGAGTCCTGAAGGAAACCAAAAGCAAAATGGGAAATGCACAGGAAACAACCTCGTGTGCTGTTCAGTTGGACTGCACACCAGGCTGGTTGTCAACACTGGGGCTCCTGCACTGAACCCTGCACTGAATCCTGCTCCCACGGCTCTTTTCCAACACTGCT
>NW_010333280.1:3864-10614 GCF_000700745.2 Antrostomus carolinensis | reverse complement strand
AGCTGGTGCAATCACGAGCTCCAGCAAAACTACTGTGGGCAGCAAGAGCTACACCACATGGAAAGCAGAGCCTTGGCACAAGGGTGCCTGAGCACTCAGCAGTGCAGGACAGCATGTCCCAGAGCAGGCAGCACCTGGGTTACAACCCAAAGTAGAACCTTAAAAGTTGACCAAGAAAACTATCCCCTAAAAAGTTCAGATCCCTGAAGGGAAAGCCAGAGCCTGGCTGCTAAAGCTAAGCTGACCTGGGGCATGGGGTGGAGGAGGCGGAGGCAGAGGGAAAGACTGCAGGGAAGAGCCCATTGGACCCACTAGGACAGACGTAGGCAGCGTCCCACTGATATCATCTAGGAGAGAACAGAGGCAAGAGAGGTTCAGAACACAGCAAAGCACCTGAGCTCTGCGCCAGGCAGCGCAGCCCGAGCAAACCAGCGCTCAGAATTGCCCTGAGAAGTGAAGATGGAGCTTCCCACCAGCAGCTCATCATCCTCCTCTGGCTTCTGAGCACGGGTACTTCACACCAGCTCAGAGCCTCACACACACACACGTGCACACTCACACACTCCTGGAGTGAGGGAGTCTGTTTTCCAGCCCAGCTAGCTCCTCACATGCAGCTTGCAGGATGAGACAGGCATTTAGAGGAGATTTCACAGACCCAGCACATGGGACGTGCAGTTGAAGGTGCTGCTCACTAAAGCTGACTTCACCCATCCAAAGCTGCTCCTGTGCAGAGGAGCCTCCTCCAGAGGAGGATGAAGAGCAGCTCAGCCAGGCTCCTGGGGCAGCAGCTGCCCAGGGAGACTCCACTTCCAGCGAGCACAGAAGGGAATTGGTCTCACTGGTGGATGGGCAGGAAGGGGAGAAGTTTCCCGAGGCAGCAGAAACCAGCACATGATGTCCCACCTCGCACTGCTTCCCCACCACCCTCCCCTCCTGCCTGACCTAAGAGAAATGCTGAAGCTTTCAATGAACCACAAGAAATCCTCTGCCAGGGAAGGGTGAGCAGGGATGCTACGGGGCCAGATGAGCAAGCAGTGACCCCTTGGGACACTCCTCCTCCGTCCCTGCAAGGGCAGAGGGGCAGTTCCTACACTCCCGTGGGGACACACGGCAAGGGATGCTCTCCAGGACGGTACCTAGCAGGCTGAGGCTTCTTCGTGGTGGAGGTGGTGGAGTCGGAGGGTGAGGGGAGGTCAGTCCTCGCTGAGAGATGTCCACATCCACTAGTGACACTGTTTCACCTGAAGGTTGGTGTTAGAGTAAGACTGTTAGTATTGGACCTTCTCCGGGACATCCAGAAGCTGAGCTCAGGGAGGCAGGGGGAGAGGGGAAGGAGCAGCAACCTCTGCAGGGTTTGGAGGACGATCTCATGAACTATTTACAAATCAAGTTTTGGAGACATTGATCAGTTCTGCTACAGCAGCCCAAAGGTCAGGCAGAAGGGAATGACAGGTACCAGTACACGTGCCTGAACCCGGAGTGAGTCCAGCACCAGGAGAACACCATGAGAAGGCACTGCCAGACTTTTTCAGCACCAAGTTGACATATCAAGCAGAGCTCATCAACGGTGCACAGCGCTGGCATTTCGTAAAACACTTAGAAAATGGTTTCCTGAGTTTGCGTGGCACCTGCTGGCACATGACTCAGATAATGCTCCTGTTAGTGCCAGTCTGAGTTTGCCTACCAGTGTCATAGAATGGTTTGGGTTGGGAGGGACCTTAAAGCTCATCCAGTCCCAACCCCCCTGCCAGCACCAGGGACACCTTCCACTAGACCAGGTTGCTCAAAGCCTCATCCAGCCTGGCCTTCAACACTTCCAGGGAGGAGCAGCCACAACTTCCTTGGGCAATCTAATGTCCTAGGTGATCAAACAGAAATACCTCCTACCCCACAGGCCATGAGGGTACCAGCTCTTCAAATTAATTTAAAGAGAGAGCTGGACAAGCTTTTACATTAAATAAGTAGAATTCACTGAAGGTTAAAGGCTTTGGATCCAGAATATTGTTTGGGGAAAATAATGACACAAAGATGTCTAGTTTAAAACCAGAAAAGCTTCAAATCAGTTTAAAATGATGGGAGAGACATGAAGCCATCACATCAAGGTCAAAACATCAGCCTCAGTACTGGATTGATATAGAGTCAAAAGGAAAACACCCAAATCCCAAAGAGAGACCTGAAGTGGTGCTACCACAGCCAAGGCTTTCTCTAAAATAATAATAAAATAATAATAATGATAAAATCAGTCTAACCAAGCTCTGATAAACCAACTGAAACCAAATCACCCCAAACACCTGAACCATGGTCTCAAGGACAACAAAATCTGGTTGAAAAATTAAATTTCAATTCCTGTGGGCAGGGAACTCCTCTCCTGCTCCAGATACCCAGCATCACCCACCTCCTGGTACGTACCTGACCGTGCATTACACAGGACAACACTGACTCAGCTTCCTTCTGCTTCTAAAAGTCCTGTCTATTAATAAGCAATGCTAAGAGGAGTATTTAAGGGTTGGTTATTATCTGAGGTACCTTCTCCTTGGGGGACTTATGGGTGTGAGCACACTCGCATGCACACAGCCACTCTTTCATTTCCACACCCTAAAAATAAAGCAGCCAGGCTGCATTCATCTTGTACCAACAAAAATAAGAGACAAACAGACTAAGAGGGGTTGCAGTGACTCAGCTTTTAAATCTTTCTCAACGTGGCAGGAGCTGTGGTGGACTTATGGAGCCAGAACTTCCAAGAGGCACCCAAGGAGAGGTGAGGAAAGGCGAGGACAGTCTTCCCAAAGACCTTGGCTTAGCCCATATATTAACCTGAAAGCAAACCAGTAAGAAACCCACCCAAGTTGAGCCAGACGTTGGAATTCTGTCCTGCTTTGGTGGTCCCAGTCTCAGAAAATCCTCTATACAGCAGCCATTAAAGAAACCAAATCCTCAGCTGCCTACGACTGGAGAAGTCAACAACAAACCAAAGCAATTAAAACCCATTCACTTTGAGGATGCTTCAAAGGTCTTCTGCAAAGGAAAAGCTCCTACAAGGGCACTGCCACTATTCCACCAACTGGCACAAATTGAAATCAAGTCATTTTAAAAATAATGAATAGGATAAACTAACAATTAAGCAAACCAACCTCCCAAATTTAAAGCAGACACTTATCAACTCCAAGTTCTCCTCTGTAGATTCTCTTGAAGAAAAGCAGCTCTGCACACACATCCACGTACCCCCAGCACCAGCACAGGGAATTACAGTTTTTATACCCACAACTTCCCCTGGCAACAGCTGACAAAGCAGCAGAAGCAGCTTTTGCTTTCCCCAGCCTTCATTTGCTAAACCAAACGCCCATGACATTTAAGAAGAAGCCAGTCACATCACGCGAGGAGCACATCCTCCACTATCAGGACATTGGCTGAAGGGACGTGGGGATGGGGGAAGAGAACAAGCACCACCACAGCTGAATTACCCCCAGGTGACTCCACTTCTGCAAGAGCTGAATGAGCTACAAGAAACCACAGGAGCAGATCAGCAGCTTCCAGTTATTAGTTTCTGACAAGTCAAACGAATGCTCTGCCCTGAAGGTCACTTCTCTGAAATTTAAACCAGTTCCCAGTAAGACATCACCACTGCTCTCCAAGGAGGGCTTCACCCTCCTCAGGAACAGAAACCACACACCAGCTCTCCAGCACCTCTGCCAGCAGCAAGGGGAAGGCTTTCAGCTCTACACACCAGCTCTTCCCAACACAGCTATCACTACACAACCACGTTTTGATTCCTTTGTCCTTCAAAAAGACCCTCAACAGGAATTTGTTTTGAATCTGACCTTCCTAACAAGCCCCGTAAAACCCCCCACAGCTGACCAGTACTCACTTGTGACCTTAGATTCCTACTCACGCCAGTTTTGAGATGGGATTCTCCCAAGGAAGCCCCAAGCCCTGTGGCTAGGACTGTTTTGACTGTGAGGCCACACCACAAGAGGCACATGACCATGACTTGGAGCTTTTCAGTACTAGAGCTCTCAGCCATCAGCAGAGCAGGACTTCCCCTTCACACCATTTATAAACCAACCAACTTCCCCCCCTGCCCTGAGCAGAAAAAGGAAGGTCAGAAACCAGCAGGACGTGGGGAGAGGGGGGGGAGAAACATGCAGAAAAAGGTGGTAGAGCTCCACAAAAGAGGTTTCAATTCCCACAGCTGTCATGCAGCAGAGCTGCTGAGGTTGGTGTGCAGTCTAGATGGGAAGCTGGGTTTGGTCTTAACCCCTCTCAAATCACAAGGGGGGAACATCAAATTGCACTTACTCTACAGGGGATTTTCCAAACCACTTGGGTGCAAACAGCCCTGTGCAGAGGCACGAGCTTCACCTCCGTGAGCACAACTCAAACTTGCACTTCAACAGGAGGAATTGCAAAACACTGGTGTGCAGTAACCACGTTCTTTACAGCTCCTCTTGTTCAGGGTTTGAGGCCAAGCAGGACAGAGGGACTCTGCACAGTTTGCACGTGGAAGCAACGTTCAGCATCTATCGTTAAAGCACACACAGCTTTTTGAAATCCTTACCTGTGAAGAGGGGGCTGAACACAACCGGGGAAAAGGCACTTTGAGTTCTTGTCAGTCTGTGTTTCCTGTTGGAAATAAGAAAAAAAAAAAACCCTATGGTTAGTAGAGATGAGGAGACTCAGTGAATCCCACCAGAAGAAAACACCATTTGACCTTCTCAAACCAGGAGAACCTTCACCATTCTTTCCAGAAGCTCGAGACAGCTCGATGGCTGCGTGTTTGTTCAACTCCTTTGGTCTAAGTAGGGCAGTCAACCAGTAAAGCTAGGTCTCCGTCCTGCTACGAAGCAAATCTCTTAACTAGGTAATTAATAAAGTCTTTGGAAAGAAAAACCCCAAGCCAGTATGGTAAGCAGAGCCAAGAAGCTGTTTCACAACAGACGTGGTGCTGCTGTTCCTCTGGATCAGGCGTTGCCAAACGCCTTCGACAAACAGGTTCGGTCCCTGCGCAATTAGGGGTTGTGCCTTGGAGCCAGCGCATCGAATGCCCTCACGCTGTGTTTTGGAGGACACCATCTCCCCAAAGGGTTTCAAAATGCAGGTGAAGGGTAGGAGAGCTAAACCCCGAGCTGTTGAGATGGATGGAAACAGCTGAAAAAACCCCACAGTTCTGATAAGGACCCAGGAATACCAGCGATTCCCATGAAGTGTGCTTTCCAAATCAGGAGTTTTGTGGTCAGCTCTGTGATCCCCCCACACAAAACCACTCCTTCCAGTGCCTTCCCTACTGCCATGCTAAAGGGCTTTATCCAGATCTACTGCATCCAGTTCTGGAGCCCCCAATATAAGAAAGACATGGAGCAGTTAAGTTAGAACAAGTCCAGAGAAGGGCCACCAGGATGATGCGAGGGCTGGAGCAGCTCTGCTGTGAGGACAGGCTGAGAGAGTTGGGGCTGTTCAGCCTGGAGAAGAGAAGGCTCTGGGGAGACCTTCTAGTGGCCTCCCAGTACCTGAAGGGGCTACAAGAAAGCTGGGGAGGGACTTTTCATAAGGGCAGTTAATGACAAAACAAGGGGAAATGGGTTTAAGCTGAAAGAGGGGAGGTTTAGATGAGATATTAGGAAGAAGTTCTTCACTGTGAGGGTGGTCAGACACTGGAACAGGTTGGCCAAGGAAGTTGTAGATGCCCCCTCCCTGGAAGTGTTGGAGGCCAGGCTGGATGAGGCTTTGAGCAACCTGGTCTAGTGGAAGGTGTCCCTGCTGCTGGCAGGGGGGTTGGAACTGGATGATCTTTAAGGTCCCTTCCAATCCAAATCATAGATTCTATGATCTAGGTAAAGAAAATGCTGGTAAACTGAGGCACAGAGTATGGCACTGCCACAACTTGGATCCATGGTTGAAGTAAGTAGAGAAATGCATCCCTGGTGCCAGAAACTCACTCCCACCTCAGAGGAGAGCACAAGAGCAGATCTCACATGCCACAGCTTTGACAAAGATCTTTCCAGCACCCACAACACGTTGTGCAACACCCACCCCAGCACTGGGCAGTCCGTATCAGTCTGTTGGTCTCTACTGGGTCAGATAAGGTTACTCCAAGTTAAACAGCACAACTTCACTGTGCTGGCCAGAGAAACTGGTCCTGTTGCATCCAGGTAAGCAACTGCACCACTGAAATCTACCACAGCTTAGAGATCAGCTCTACTCACCACCCAGAACACCACGTTTCCACCACAAGCAGGTTGTTACAGGGCTGACACTGCTCCTCTTGGATGTCTTCCTCACTCTACAACCTCCTCCCAGCAAGTGGTTGACCCTGAACCTTAAGCTCATCTTGTGCTTCAGACCCCAGCTTTGCTTGCAACCTCCTGGACAAAGCTTCTGAGAAAACCAGCTCTGAGCAAAGACTGCTGCCCATCAGGGTCACACTGAGCAGATGCAGCTCAGCTGCCCTACACGGAGAAGGAACGTGAGCTCCAGTCTCTCATCACTGTGCTCTGAAGAGCCCTGGGAGTGCAGAGCAGATGGGTGCACCTTCCTCTTCTCCCAGGGCAGACCAAATGCTGCTCTTGCTTGTGTCCAGACACGTCACTAGGTCACAGAGCTGAGAATAAGCATTTCATACTATAAATCTGCAAATAAAAACACCAAGAACATTCACCCTGATATATAAAACCCCATTAAAATGTGTGCAAGTGTTTTCATTTTAAGCCTCTTGCACTTCAATTTGAAAGTTGGATTTCTCCCCCCGCCCCCCCC